>NW_015090961.1:911052-911779 GCF_001431845.1 Calidris pugnax | reverse complement strand
CGGGGTAGCGGAGGGGAGAGGTGGGGACGGAGGGGCTCGGGGGCCGGCGGGGGAAGCGGCCCGTCCAGGTTTCCCTGGAAACCGCCCTTTCCCCCCCCCTCCCCCTTCTCCCGCAGTAAGGAGGAGCCGCCGCCTACGCTGCGCAAAGTGCGCAGACGGCTTCGGGAATGGGCGGCTGCGCGGGGCCACCGCCCAGCGCCCGCTGCGGAGTCATTGCGACGGTTACCAGGGCGCTTCGGTTTCACCCAATCAGATGACGTTAGCTCATCCCTGAGGCCCGCAGCCAATCACGCCCGGCATCAATCATTCAATTCAGCCAATCGGGAGTGTTCTGGGCGAGGAGGGCGGGCATTCGCGAGCCTCCGTTGCCTAACAGTAAAATCAACAGACAGATGGGCGGAGCAAAGAGGAGCGCGGTGATTTGAATGACAGCCTCCCAGCCAATTAGATTTCCATATTCGTGGAGCCTCGTTACGAGTAGCCAATAGCTCCTGTGTCTGGCCGGTTAGGCGGGGAAGAGAAGGCTGCGCGCGCATTCCGCTGCTATATAAGGCTTGACGGTTGCTTCACGCAGCCAGAGTCGGTTGGGGGAAGAGTGGCGTGGGCTGGGACTGAGCTGTGCCGCCGCCATCATGAGGGAGATCGTGCACCTGCAGGCCGGGCAGTGCGGAAACCAGATCGGGGCCAAGGTCCGAAGGGTGGGGAGGGGGGCGGCGGGGCGGAGCGC
>NW_015090961.1:843105-910772 GCF_001431845.1 Calidris pugnax | reverse complement strand
CCCGCCGCCGCCCTCACGGCTTCTCCCTGTCTTGCAGGTGGCAAGTACGTGCCCCGAGCCGTGCTGGTGGACCTGGAACCCGGCACCATGGACTCGGTGCGCTCCGGGCCCTTCGGCCAGATATTCAGGCCAGACAACTTCGTGTTCGGTGAGTGCGCCGGGAGCGGGGGAGGGACCTGCCGTGTAACCGGCTCGGGGTGGGGTGGGGAGGGCAGGGCAGGGCCGCTGCACTGCGGGCTGCACCGCCCCGCATGCTCCGGGAGGGGGGTTAATCCCCACCGCTTCGTGACGGGCGTGAAATACCGGGGATCTGCGGACCGGGGGCGTGATGGCAGCCGCTGGGAGAGCGGGTCTGAGAAGGCACAAGAGGTCGTTGCTCTTCCGATTCTCATTATCTCCTCCATAATGCCAGGAGAAATCAAATACCAATGGTATCATTGATATAACGAATGTTCTCCCTGTGTCTGCCGAGCCATTTCAGAGGTGCTTGTGTGAAACCGCAGCTCTCTGCTCAATAAAATGAAAGCTTTTGTGGGGGTTTCTCCGTAGCCTGATGCTCCTGAGCTTTGCTTGCAAGCAATAAGCAGGAAGCAGTGACCGTAATCTAATACGAAAATGGCTCTCTTCCAGGTCAGAGCGGAGCAGGAAACAACTGGGCAAAGGGCCATTATACGGAAGGTGCTGAATTAGTTGATTCCGTGTTAGATGTTGTAAGAAAGGAGGCAGAAAGCTGTGATTGTCTCCAGGGCTTTCAGCTTACTCACTCTCTCGGTGGTGGCACAGGCTCTGGTATGGGTACCCTCCTCATCAGCAAAATCCGTGAAGAGTACCCTGACCGAATTATGAATACTTTCAGTGTTGTACCCTCCCCTAAAGTATCAGATACTGTAGTAGAGCCCTACAATGCCACGCTCTCGGTGCATCAGCTTGTGGAGAACACAGATGAAACATACTGTATTGATAACGAAGCCCTCTACGACATATGCTTCAGAACACTGAAGTTAACTACTCCCACCTACGGTGATCTGAACCATTTAGTGTCGGCCACCATGAGCGGTGTCACCACCTGCCTGCGGTTCCCAGGCCAGCTTAATGCCGACCTGCGGAAGCTGGCGGTCAACATGGTTCCCTTCCCCCGTTTGCACTTTTTCATGCCTGGTTTTGCCCCGCTGACGAGCCGTGGCAGCCAGCAGTACCGTGCTTTAACCGTGCCAGAGCTAACGCAGCAGATGTTCGATGCAAAGAACATGATGGCAGCCTGTGACCCGCGTCACGGCCGCTATCTGACCGTAGCTGCCGTTTTTAGGGGCCGTATGTCGATGAAAGAGGTCGATGAGCAAATGCTCAACGTTCAGAACAAAAATAGCAGCTATTTTGTTGAGTGGATCCCTAATAACGTTAAAACAGCGGTCTGTGACATTCCACCTCGTGGCCTGAAAATGTCCGCCACCTTCATTGGTAACAGCACGGCCATCCAGGAGCTGTTCAAACGCATTTCTGAGCAGTTCACGGCCATGTTCCGCCGAAAGGCGTTCCTGCACTGGTACACGGGCGAGGGCATGGACGAGATGGAGTTCACAGAGGCTGAGAGCAACATGAACGACCTGGTCTCTGAGTATCAGCAGTACCAGGATGCTACAGCTGAGGAGGAAGGGGAGTTTGAGGAGGAGGCTGAGGAGGAGGCAGAATAAAAGCTACGCAGATGAACACCTGTAAATTTTGTTTAAAGCTGTATGAACTCTTTCATTCGATTCTCCTCTGTCTGTGTTGTGTTCCTCTTCCTGTCTCAAAGTCACTTCAGATGCTGTACAGGCACCATTAAAGCATTTTTCACAGTGCACGAGCTCGTCTCTTTTGTTGCTTTTGGTAAACTTTGCGGGTGCCGTTTCCGTAGGTGAGGGCGTAGGTGTGGCGGAGGTCTGGAAAAGGAGAAGGGGGACATGGTGGCAGCTCTGTCACCTTCCCCGAGGCTTCCCTCCAACGGGGTGGGGGGACAGCTCGCTGGGATGTGGTGGCCAGGAACTGAAGAAGCTGGTTGGGTTTCTAGTGACAAGTCCTGGTGGAGGGGACACTCCATGGGGGGGTGGAATCCAACTCCGAGCTGCATCTAAATTTAGGTCCCTGCCTGTGGCCTCCTGTCAGGGAGCTGGCTCTGGGGGGGGACATGGGGGTGTCTAAGCCACGGTGCGCCCCAGTGGGGAGCAGGGAAGGTGCCTCCCGTGGAGGGGGGTGTTTCTGGCAGAAGATGAGCCCGACTGACCACGGCACCGTGGCCTGTCACGGGAGCCTTGGGGACAGCTGTGAGGAGCTGCTGCCCAGGATGAGGGACAGCGAGGAGCTCGGGTGTGTGCAGCCTGGCTGGAGCCACCTTTTAAAATGGGTATGGACAGGTTTTAAAATGAAAATCAGGTGTTACTGCAGCGGCTCTGCTTTGATGCGAGCTGAACACCTGATGCCAAATCACACACTCGTTTCATTAAAACCCCCCATTAACAAAGCACATTTTTACTGTGGGACCAGTTAATACCCTCAGTGTTACCCGAGTGACAAACCTGTCACTGAGGAGACAGGAGGAAGCTTCCTCCTGAAGAACCTCTTCAGTGTTTTTCATTGTAACTGATTTGGGGTTCATTTTTCTCTATCTTAAAAATTAATTTTCTCCTTCCAGAGGGGTCTGGTTGGAGCGGTTGAGACTGCGTTGACTGGTGGCTCCTGGGTTGGGGGGAAATCTGTCTATGGGGTGAGGTGGTGGCTTTCAGACCGAGCAGGGGACATTGCAGCCTTGTGGAGTGTGGCCACAGAGGAGCTGGACCTTGCCGCGGGCCACCTCAAGCTGCCGGGCCAAGGACGGGGACAGCAGCCACTGCACTTGCCCCCTGCCCCGGCGTGGGGTGACAGAGGCCCAGAGACCCCATTTCTCTCCCTCTTTGAGCAGAAGACCTGCCCAGCCTCACCTTCCCATCAGCGTGAGATGCTTCCACCCTATTCCCTGAGAATGGAGCTCCTGCTGATGGGTTGTGTGTTAAAAATGGCTTTTCCTGCAGGGCTCTCCCAAGCCCCAGGACACGTCTTGCTGGAGCCACACTCGGGCTGAACAGACTTACTCTTGGCCACTGTCCATCCCCAGGGATGGTCACCTCCCCACGCTCAGCTTGCAGTTCTGCCCCATTTTGTGTCTCCTACCATTTCCCTCCTCTATCACATTAACTGCAAGTGGAGTTTGGTTCTTTCCAGCTCATCTCCTCGCCTTCCCAGCCCACCTTATGGAGCACAGGGCTTCACTGGGGCCAAAGACACTGATATTAACTGCAAGTGGAGTTTGGTTCTTTCCAACTCATCTCCTTGCTTTCCCACCCCACGTTATGGAGCACTGGGCTTCACTGGGGCCAAAGACACCGATATTAATTGCTGATTTGTTGACATTTTACCCCAACACCTTCGTGCTCTGCTCGGGCAGAGCTTCCCCTTAAGAGACAACAAAAGGACTTTCTTCAGACCTCTCTGTGTCAGTGTCACAGGTGCCTGACAGGGAGCAGACAGACACTGCGGGGCTGTCACCGCCTCTCTGGATGGCTGATACCATTACACTGCATTTTTGGGTGCTTTCCCAACCCTTTGTATCATTTACCTTTTGCTTTTTATCAGCCTTTTTAGACCAGAATCGTGCTGGAAGAGGGGCTCTCCTGGGGCAGGGCAGGGGGTGGCCCAGCTCCAGCCCCTCTGGGAGAAAAAGAAAATAAAATAATCTCCTACCCACGTGGCTCATTTCCGTAACTGCTCACTGCTAACAGCGCTGCTTAATGACAGTAATTAGTATTAGTGCCTCTCGTTTTCACTCGGCTGATGGACTCACCTGGGACGAAGCCCGTGTAGGAAGGGATCAGCCCAGCGCTGGTGTAAATCCTGTAGTTAGGCCAGTACGTTTGGGGAAGTCTCTTGCCAAAGCTGCAAACTGGGTTTCTCTGCAAAAACTGGAAAACAGACAAAAAGACACACACATACCCCCCCAAAGTAGGGTTAATTTTAAACCATTTTGTTGTTACCCAACTCTCGTGCTGTGACTTTGCAGCAAAGGAAATATTAAAGCCAACGTAAAGCAATTCTCTTTCCAGTTCTGTTTTCTTCTAATTAGGAACTACCTAACATCTTCCCTTTTCCCACTTGGAAAGCTTTTCTCCCCAGGCTGCTGGTGGCAACCTCTGCGAGCTCCGACCCCGGGGGCACAGAGCAGCTCCTGGCCTGGCATCATCCTTGGGATCTCCACAGCCTGGACTGAATTATCCCCTCTGGCCATCAGCCACAAGCACCTTGTGATGCACCATGAACGTTGTGTTTGATGCACCATGAGCATCGTGTTTGATGCACCATGAGCCACCAGCCTCTGCCGGAGCTGGCTCCATGCCTCAGACCCACCAAGGGTTTGGTTTGACTCCTCCAACTGGTTCTGTTTCTCCACAAGTCCCCCCCCCCCAGGGGTGATTAGCCAGTAATTCCCCCGGCGGGGAGGAAGAGGAAGGCTTAGGGAGCGTTAACTGAAGGGAGAGTGTAAATCTTCTCCCGGGTCTGTCCCTGCCCTCCCGGGGTCAGACCCAGCCACGGGGCTGTGCTGGAGGATGGAGGTTCCACCTCTCCCCTTCTCTGCAGCGACAAAACCCATCCAAGCTCTCGCTGACTCTGCGCCGCCCTGCCCTGCTGGGGAGGGTGGGGGGTTCCTGGAGCCCAGCAAACGTGGGGACCATCGTGTGGGGTCACCGCGGTCCCCACGCGCGGCGCTGAAGCGAGAGGATGGTGTTATTTTGCCTGATGCAGACAGTAAGCAATGAGCCGTGGCACATCCCGGTAGGTAACCTAGGGCAACAGAGATTTAGGGCAGAAGATTAGTGGCCCTCCAGTCAGAAGCCATCTTAGGCAGAAATACGGTGTGATTTTATGGGTTTTTTTTTTCCTCTCTTTAGCTTCTCTTCCTTCGATGCCTGATGCCGCAGCCACCCTCTGCCAGCCCAGCTTCTGCTGGATCCTGCCGTGGAGAAACACCTCCCTCCCTGATTTACTGCACGGCAGACGGTTCTTCAGGCGTCAGGGGCAGAAAGGCTTTGCAAACAGCATGTTTATGTTTGATAAAGCCTGGGTTGTTTGGTGGTTTTTTTGTTTGCTGTATTTCGATTCCTATTAACGGCAGCAGGAAAGGATGAGAACCCCACACAGGGAAATGCATTTCACCCCAGCATCAGGCTGCCATCAGCACCCTCAGCTCAGCTGCTCTCCCGCTGAGTCATCCCTTCCCAGCTGAGTCCCTCCGAGCCTGGGAATCCTCAATCTTGGCCTTTTTCTCTACATCTCTACATCAGACCCGTTCGCTCCGGGATGAAGGCACCGCAGCGATATCCCGGTGAACCAGAAAGGGCCGGGAATGTTGTACCCCTGATTTCATGGAGGTGCTGGACCAGCGAGGAGGCTGCGTCCCAGGGAGCCCACCCCATCCCAGCAGCCAGAGGAAACGTGTAGCTTTGAATGCAAAACATCAACTGCTGTGGGAGGGACCTCATTTTCCCGTGTAGGAGGATTATACGGCATTATAAGGGGGTGGATCTTACAAGCAAGGGGATGAAATTTTTTTTTTTTTCAGTAGGGATATTTCTGCATCCTCCCCAAAAGGAAGAGAAAGAAGATCTAGAACGCTTTAAGACAAATTATGTTAGTAAAGGAAAAGGCCTTACAACCAGTTAAAAGGCAGAAATAGCCACCCGAGCAGCCCAGGGAGCCACCCAGCCCTGCCATCCAGGTGGAGAAGGCACATTGCAGAAGGGATGCACAGAGTTGCACCCTGTCTTTCTGCACTCAGAGCAACATTTTTTAATAGCCACCCTTGAACCAACCCTCAATAGATTTGCTTAATCCTTTTATGAACTCATTTATCCTCCCTTAATGTCCCAAGGAAACAAGTTACAGAATTTAATTGCTCATGGTTTTTTCAACGTGTTACCTAATAGCATTTTACTTTGCTTGTACTTATAACCCCGGCTCTAACGCGGCTGCACTAAATGGAACCGCTTCTGGTGGTGTGGAAGAATCGATACCAACATTATAGTCTTGAAATCAGACTTGTGGATAAAATCTACCTGGTGTTGTCCAAATTCGTCCATGGCGTCCTTCACCCCCTGGATGTACCTCACGCCATAAATCCAGGTGAAGCGGGGGATGAACCCAGTGTACCCTTCGGATGAAGACAAGAGAGAACAGACATATCGTATAAGGATCAACCAGTCTGGAAGTGGGAGAGGCTGGGATAAATATAAAACCTTGGCAGAGTATAGGAAGGAAAAAATCATCCATTTAAGTTGTAAAATTAACTCTTACATGTGAAGTATCTTTTCTGAAAGAGTCATTTTTTTATGATTCCCAAGGGAAACACAACGGGGCTGAACTGATCTGTGTTGGTTTCCCTGAGGTTTGGAAGAAACATTTCATTTTCATATAGTCTTTTCTTTACACCAACAGCTCTGTTCTCTCCCAGTTCAATACACAGCCAGGGGCAAACAACTGGGTGTCTCACCTTCCTTCCTCACTTGCCCTGCCCAGCCAGCAAATTTCCACCCTTTTTAAGACAGAAACTATATAAAGTCTAAAACTAGATAAAACGAGGAGAGGTACAACCAAAAAGCAGCCAGCACTCCATCTTTCCAAAGCCATGCTTTGGAAGGGGGGAAATTTGTCCTCTGCATCCTAAAACATTGATGCTCTTCCATTCCACCTAAAACACTTGCTCCTGCAGCCCCTGTGGTCTCTGCGGAGCGAGGGCTCGTATCCCTCAGGGGAAGATCCAAGGTGGTGACAGCATCCCAAAGAAACAACCCTGGCATAGAGAGGAGCAGGGACAGTTTTCCATCCCAAAGTGTTCAAACGAGCTGGAGCAACTGGCCAATGTCCTTGAGATTTGCCCAGGGGACAGGGGATGAGATGATTTCTTCTCAGGTGGATTCGTGCTGCACATGACCTCCCTCTCTTTTACCTGGGATGACTTTCTCTTGGATCACTCTTGGTATGTCCAGTCTTGGTAACCGATAGTCCTGCTCTGCGGTGTCAGCCACTCCTGGCAGAGTCATACCTTCAAACTTTACAGGTTCAAAATAAAAGCAGAAATAAAATGAGCACCAGTAAAACCTGCTTCCTCCCTTGGCTCCATTGCTTAAATCACCGCCAGAGCCCAGGAATGGCAATGGCCATTTCTGTTTCTTCCTTGCTTGACACTCAGAGCTACTCCAAGAATTTCTGGTAAAGTCAAATTACCAGATGAGCTCTCCATACGCAGAGGTTTTGCAAAATCCCTGGGGAGAACAAGGGGCTCTGAGCTCCTTCACAAATCCGTTTCTCAGAGCAAGGAGTGGGAATGCCCCTCCTTGGAACTTATATCCGAGCCAGCTTTTGACTTGATACGTCAAATCTCTAATCTCTGCCTTCAGGGGATTTGCAGAGCCCCGGCTGGCTCTGACCTGACAAATGCTGCCTCCGGCTCCAGAAGAAATAAGGGGCTCAAACACGATGGTCCCGGGTGACACCGGCTGCGCCGTGCAAAGCAGCACCCAGCTCCGCTGGCAAATCCCAGTGCTTGGGTTGGAACGAGGGATAACGATGGTGGGAAAGGTGGGAGGGAGCAGTTCAGGGGTCAGAATCCCAGCACGTAACCAAAGGTGCCAGGAGGCTGCTCTTTTCAGGAAGAGGAGAAGGAGGAGGGCTCCAGGTTCACCCAAAGGAAACACCAGCCTGGCTGTGTAGCACAGCAAAACACAAGATCTAATGACTGGGATTTGAAGCTAAAACTCAACCAAATGAGAAGTTACGCCTTTTTGATTAGGAAACTAATGATTATAACAATTTCCTGAAGATGTGGTGGATTTGCTGCTGCTAGAGATGCTTGTGTGCTTGATATTTCTCTACACAACACTCTAAACTGTCCATCCTTGCCACCCACACCCATATGAAATTCCCTCTTCACACCCCTGGACCAAGGAGATATCTTCCATGCCCACCAGTCCCCATCCCTCCACCGTAGCATCCCTTATCACGCCTCTTTTCCACCCAAAACCACGTACCTGTTTGCTCCCTTCCAGGGCTCTGCACCTTCTGGCTGGGGTTATCTCAGGCAGTTGCCACTCTTGCCCCTCAGACACGGGCTGGCACGGAACCCTCCGTGGGTACCCCCGAGGCAGTCGTGTCCACGGGACGTACTCGCCAGGGTGGTCCTGGGGCTGAGGGTCCATGTGCATCCTTATCATCTCTGCCTCTTCCAGCCCTGGCACCGCCGGGAGAGGTTTTGGCTCAATGACCGGGTCGGGAAGGCTTGCTGCAGCCTCAGCTTGCACATAGGGAAAATATCCTGTGGGACAGAGACTGAGTTATGGGAAAGAAGTGGCTGAATGAAGATGAAGGATTCCCATCGTGCTGGACCTCGCCCCTTTTGTGCTCCTCTAAAGGGAAGGGAAGGAGCCTGGAGGTCAGCAGCATCCCTCGGGCTGTGAGTCCCTTCTGCCATCAGCCCCATCCCATAAACCAGCCTGCACAGAAAATCTGCCCAAATATAAGTTCAGTAACTGAAATTTTTTTCAAAGCAATGCCTAAACTGTAAAATACCATCAGCCAAGCTCTAAAGATTAAGGGGAAAACCCCCACCCCATTATCCTTTTCTCCGTGTGGCTGCATCAGGACACCCCAAACACAGACACCACGTCCCCCCACACCCAACAAGGGGTTCGGGCACTGGCTTCACTGCTGCTCGTCGAGGAAAGGCTCTGCTGTGAGGATGGCTGGAAAAACAATTATCTTACATCCAGGGGATGCTAAATATCTCCACTGTGACCGAGGGACAGAGTCCTGTGCCTTGGGACTCCACAGGGACAGCCCAGCTTGGCAGCTTTCTCCTGACTTTCCCTTAAAACCACCCCGTGACGTGGCTCCTGGCCCCACGTGACACCTCCTGCCCCAAGCCAGGAGTAGAACCAACCTCTCCCTCCTCAATGGGTACAGAGAGTGACCACTCTCACACCCCACAACAACCTTCTCCTTATTGGAAAACTGGTTTTAGATCACTCATCTTTTTTTCAACAAACCAAATTCCTTCCATTTTTGCCCTCCTAGGTCATATTTTTTCCAGCCCTCTGGTCATTACTGTCCCCCCAACCCCCTCGTGTTCCACAGGCATCTGGATCCCCAGCACAAAGCCCCAGGGACGAGACACCATCTTCCAGCCAAGGCTTCATCTCCAGAGAGTCCCAGGGACCTACAGCCTGTCCCTGCTCAAACAGCACGGAGCAAGACCTGCCCCTCTCTGCAGGAGTGTAACACTTCTGATGGGCACCAAGGTTTGCAATCTATTTATGTTTAGATTATAAAGTACATATTTACTGTTTAGACCTTTGTAAAGTATATATACTCTATGCAACTGAATTATCAATCAAATCCTCGATGAAACTGATTTTCCGATACAGTGTGCAAATTTCAATGCAGCTTTGTCTGAATATTTCCTTCATTATTAATGAAAATATCGCATCTACTCTTTTCTTTTTCATCCCACAAACCAAAGGAAAAGGAAAAAATGACATTCTACACTTGAGAAATCCATATAAGCTCTTATTTATGACCCTGAGTTTTGCAAACTTATTGATTCAGAAGGGTTGCACAGTGAGGCACTAAATTAAAAGCCAGGAGAGCACCGTGCATTTGATTTGAGTAAATAGCTGTATGTTTTCAGCCCAGTTCCCGGGGAGCAGGTGCCTGCACGCTTGGCCTGTGCCATAACCCCCCTCCATGCCACCGCCCCTGGACATCCAGCATAACCCTGGTTGACATCCCCAACCAACTGAGCCTGACCTCACTTCCAGGAGAAACACAATCATAGAATCATAGAATGGTTTGGGTTGGAAGAGACCTCAAAGATCATTGAGTTCCAACCCCCCTGCCATGGGCAGGGACACCTCCCACTAGAGCAGGTCGCTCAAGGCCCCAGCATGGGATTCAACTGATGGAAAACAGAGATGTACTTGGTGCCCATCAACAAGCCTGTATCCAAAATAGACCTGGGGAAAGAGTCTTCAGACTGAGTTTGCTGAAGGCAACCACCCAGATCCAACTCTCCCTTGAGCTCCTTGATCTCCATCATTTAGAACACCCAGAAGGATGCCAGGCAGTAACCAATGGATTTTGCAGTGAAGGGTTTGAGGGCTCGCTCACTGGCAGCAGGAACTGTTGATGAGGAGTTACCAGCACAGCAAGGTGCTGCTCCCTGTGGCCACGTTCTTCGGCATTTCACCAACAAGCAGCAAATGGGAGCTTCCAGCTCCAAACATTGGCAGATGATGTAAATGTTGTCAAGAAGAAAGCAAGAATGAGGACAGGATAATGAGAGAGAGCACAACCAGGTCAACTGGTTGGTTGGGCCCATCCAAACTACATTTTAGTCCAAGGAAATGCAAATTTAAATATCCAGGAACGAAGCCTGTAAGTGCCACCTGCGCGGTGGAGACCTGGATGCTGGAACAAAGGGCTAGAAGGAACAGAAGGGCCAAAAGTTTGCAAGAAGCTACACAGCCCGATTTCCCAGTGTGAAATGGGAAAACACTGCTTCAGTGTGGCCATCCCCAGGGAAATGAAGACCCAGATCCCACCTGGGCAGGTAACCTCTATGTTCAACCAGGAGAGGACTCGCCCCCGCTGAACAGGGAGTCCTCAACAGCTTCGTCTCAGACACGTGGTGTGGTCTGTGGCAACTGAGTCTCCAAAGGAGGTGACCCCAAGAGGGGCTGACATGGGGTCCTGGTGTGGCTGCTCCTCAGGCCTGATTTGGGTCTGCTCAACAAGGACCAGGCACTTTTCCCAGAAGGGCTGGGACTCGGTAGGAGATTCCTGCAAATTCCCAGTGCTGGGAATCTACAGGACCAGGGCCATGCCAGTGCCTGATGGAGGAGATGGGGCCCATTAGCAGGTCAGGACACCCCAAACACAGACACCACGTCCCCCCACACCCAACAAGGGGTTCGGGCACTGGCTTCACTGCTGCTCGTCGAGGAAAGGCTCTGCTGTGAGGATGGCTGGAAAAACAATTATCTTACATCCAGGGGATGCTAAATATCTCCACTGTGACCGAGGGACAGAGTCCTGTGCCTTGGGACTCCACAGGGACAGCCCAGCTTGGCAGCTTTCTCCTGACTTTCCCTTAAAACCACCCCGTGACGTGGCTCCCGGCCCCACGTGACACCTCCTGCCCCAAGCCAGGAGTAGAACCAACCTCTCCCTCCTCAATGGGTACAGAGAGTGACCACTCTCACACCCCACAACAACCTTCTCCTTATTGGAAAACTGGTTTTAGATCACTCATCTTTTTTTCAACAAACCAAATTCCTTCCATTTTTGCCCTCCTAGGTCATATTTTTTCCAGCCCTCTGGTCATTACTGTCCCCCCAACCCCCTCGTGTTCCACAGGCATCTGGATCCCCAGCACAAAGCCCCAGGGACGAGACACCATCTTCCAGCCAAGGCTTCATCTCCAGAGAGTCCCAGGGACCTACAGCCTGTCCCTGCTCAAACAGCACGGAGCAAGACCTGCCCCTCTCTGCAGGAGTGTAACACTTCTGATGGGCACCAAGGTTTGCAATCTATTTATGTTTAGATTATAAAGTACATATTTACTGTTTAGACCTTTGTAAAGTATATATACTCTATGCAACTGAATTATCAATCAAATCCTTGATGAAACTGATTTTCCGATACAGTGTGCAAATTTTAATGCAGCTTTGTCTGAATATTTCCTTCATTATTAATGAAAATATCGCATCTACTCTTTTCTTTTTCATCCCACAAACCAAAGGAAAAGGAAAAAATGACATTCTACACTTGAGAAATCCATATAAGCTCTTATTTATGACCCTGAGTTTTGCAAACTTATTGATTCAGAAGGGTTGCACAGTGAGGCACTAAATTAAAAGCCAGGAGAGCACCGTGCGTTTGATTTGAGTGAATAGCTGTATGTTTTCAGCCCAGTTCCCGGGGAGCAGGTGCCTGCACGCTTGGCCTGTGCCATAACCCCCCTCCATGCCACCGCCCCTGGACATCCAGCATAACCCTGGTTGACATCCCCAACCAACTGAGCCTGACCTCACTTCCAGGAGAAACACAATCATAGAATCATAGAATGGTTTGGGTTGGAAGAGACCTCAAAGATCATTGAGTTCCAACCCCCCTGCCATGGGCAGGGACACCTCCCACTAGAGCAGGTCGCTCAAGGCCCCAGCATGGGATTCAACTGATGGAAAACAGAGATGTACTTGGTGCCCATCAACAAGCCTGTATCCAAAATAGACCTGGGGAAAGAGTCTTCAGACTGAGTTTGCTGAAGGCAACCGCCCAGATCCAACTCTCCCTTGAGCTCCTTGATCTCCATCATTTAGAACACCCAGAAGGATGCCAGGCAGTAACCAATGGATTTTGCAGTGAAGGGTTTGAGGGCTCGCTCACTGGCAGCAGGAACTGTTGATGAGGAGTTACCAGCACAGCAAGGTGCTGCTCCCTGTGGCCACGTTCTTCGGCATTTCACCAACAAGCAGCAAATGGGAGCTTCCAGCTCCAAACATTGGCAGATGATGTAAATGTTGTCAAGAAGAAAGCAAGAATGAGGACAGGATAATGAGAGAGAGCACAACCAGGTCAACTGGTTGGTTGGGCCCATCCAAACTACATTTTAGTCCAAGGAAATGCAAATTTAAATATCCAGGAACGAAGCCTGTAAATGCCACCTGCGTGGTGGAGACCTGGATGCTGGAACAAAGAGCTGGGAGAAACAGAAGGGCCAAAAGTTTGCAAGAAGCTACACAGCCCGAATTCCCAGCGTGAAATGGGAAAACACTGCTTCAGTGTGGCCATCCCCAGGGAAATGAAGACCCAGATCCCACCTGGGCAGGTAACCTCTGTGTTCAACTGGGAGAGGACTCGCCCCCGCTGAGCAGGGAGTCCTCAACAGCTTTAAATTTAAATATCCAGGAACGAAGCCTGTAAGTGCCACCTGCGCGGTGGAGACCTGGATGCTGGAACAAAGGGCTAGAAGGAACAGAAGGGCCAAAAGTTTGCAAGAAGCTACACAGCCCGATTTCCCAGTGTGAAATGGGAAAACACTGCTTCAGTGTGGCCATCCCCAGGGAAATGAAGACCCAGATCCCACCTGGGCAGGTAACCTCTATGTTCAACCAGGAGAGGACTCGCCCCCGCTGAACAGGGAGTCCTCAACAGCTTCGTCTCAGACACGTGGTGTGGTCTGTGGCAACTGAGTCTCCAAAGTAGTCCAAGGAAATGCAAATTTAAATATCCAGGAACGAAGCCTGTAAATGCCACCTGCGTGGTGGAGACCTGGATGCTGGAACAAAGAGCTGGGAGAAACAGAAGGGCCAAAAGTTTGCAAGAAGCTACACAGCCCGAATTCCCAGCGTGAAATGGGAAAACACTGCTTCAGTGTGGCCATCCCCAGGGAAATGAAGACCCAGATCCCACCTGGGCAGGTAACCTCTGTGTTCAACTGGGAGAGGACTCGCCCCCGCTGAGCAGGGAGTCCTCAACAGCTTTGTCTCAGACACGTGGTGTGGTCTGTGGCAACTGAGTCTCCAAAGGAGGTGACCCCAAGAGGGGCTGACATGGGATCCTGGTGTGGCCTGATTTGGGTCTGCTCAACAAGGACCAGGCACTTTTCCCAGAAGGGCTGGGACTCGGTAGGAGATTCCTGCAAATTCCCAGTGCTGGGAATCTACAGGACCAGGGCCATGCCAGTGCCTGATGGAGGAGATGGGGCCCATTAGCAGGAGTGGGGAAGGTGGGAAGGGCACAGGAGCCCTTCTGCCGAGCTGAGGTAGGAGCAGCAAGACCTGAAATGAACCACAAGCTGCGAGTTAAAGCTCTGAGCACAAGGAGCCATAGACCAGGTGGGTCCACAGAGAAAGAGTCAGAGGGGTCAGAGCTGACCTTCCCCAGAGAATCGGATATTAGCCTGTGGAATTGTGCTGGTTTTTGATGGGATAGAGTTGATTCTCTTTGTAGTAGCTTGCACAGGGCCATGGTTTGGGTTTGTGCTGAAAATAGTGTTGATACCCCAGGGCTGGTTCAGTTACTGCTGAGCAGCCCTTACACAGCACTGAGGACTTCTCATCCCTTCACATCGCCCCAACAGGGAGTGCCAGGGGTGCACAAAACATCGGGGGGGGACACAGCTGGGACAGCAGCCCCCAAAGGGATATTCCAGACCATACAGTGTCCTTCTTGGCAATAAAACCGGGGGGGAGGCTGGTGGGGGCAGGGGGGGCACTGCCCAGGGACTGGCTGGGCATTGGTTGGTTGGTGGTGAGCAACGGTTTTCATTGGCATCACTTGCCTTTCCTGGGTTTTATTTATCTCTTTTTGTTGTGTTTCTTTTCATTACAACTATTAATTACTATTCTTATGAATAATATTATTATAATATTTCAATTATTAAACTGTCTTTATCTCAACCCATGAGTTTTCTCACTTTTACCCTTCCAATTCTCCCCCCCGATCCCACTGGGGAGAGCTGAGAGCGCGGCTGTGTGGTGCCAGGAGCCAGCCGTGATGAACCACAACAGGAACATGGAGGAATACATAACGTGCCATAAAATCACTTATTTTCATTTAACTGAAGATAACCTGGGAACTAAAACTCAGTATGAGAGGCCCCGTGCCCATCAGGTGAGGCGGGCACTCCAGCTCCCCACCAGTGCCATTCTCCAGTTGTCCCTGCTCCTACTCCAGAGCTATGGTCACTCCATGGAGAACATCCCATTTCACCCCAGGAGCCCATTGAGGACAGGCACATCCTCCACTGCCCCTAATTGACCCCATGCTCGTTAGCAGAGCTTGTTCTGGCAAAGGGACAAGACCCCGGGGTCTGCTCACCTGGACGCCCAGGGAGATAAGCCTGGACACCGTGCTTGGTCTCGCTGAAGTCCTCCATGAATTTCTGCTTGTGCAGCGGCGCCAGCACCGACCGAGGGCTCTTCCTGACCCCGGGGTCCGTCAGCAGCCGGTAGGTGGTTTTGCCATAGGTCTCCCCAAACTGATAGTTGAACTGAGGGACGTAGCCCTCGTAGCTGAGGAGGAAACCAGAACAGAGCAGTCACTGAGGGGGCACTGGAAGGTGTCCACTGGGAGGCTACAACCTGCTGCAGAGCTTTGGTACTGGGCTCACAAACCCACCCAGACCCCGCATCCCACGGGAGAGACAGGGGCACAGGTGGGTGCTCGGTCCCAGTAACAGACATCACTTGATTTTTGGGGGCCCTTCACATGGGGTGCGTAGGGACACGCTGCTTCTCCATTCCCCCCCATCCCAGGAGGGGCAGTTTGACTCTTTGGTGGCTCAGGGCAGGTGCTGGAGCTCTGGCTGTCCTCCCGAGTCCACCAGCACAGACCAGAAATTTCAGCTATTCCCAGTATTAAATTTCCTAGTGGTGATGTTATCCCAGCCCCGAAGAAGAAAGGCAGAGCTGCCAGCTACGATGTACAGACAGAAATATTCAATCAATGATCCCACCGCGTATCTGGGGATAAAGCCGGATGATGCAGGAGGATCATAAGATGATGAGTAAGTACTTTCCCTTCCAAATTCTTTAAACAGCAGCGAGCAGAGCCGTGCATTTGCACTTGGCAAGTTCTCTGCCTGCAGGATCTCTCACCCGCAGCCGCCGGAGGAGCCCGGTGCCTCGGCCCCATTGATTTGTCAATGAGTCTTGCAACACGGGGGGAGCTACTCCGGGACGATAGAGCTGAGCAAGAGCACTAATGACCCAGCCCGAATAATTACAGGATGGCCAGAGGGATTTTGATCATGAGCAAAAATAATGATAGGGCTGAGAAAGGATTCCCTTCAGAAGCAATGAAATCGAGGTAATCCCAGGAGCTGGGGCGAGTCAGCCCGGGTTTATGGAGAAGGGATCTGCCGCAGAGGGAGTTACAAGTGCTGCTGGTGAAAAGCCCTGGCGCCTGGGGAAGGGACTGGTCTCGGTGGGGCTGTTTGACCTTCTCCTGCTCGGTGTTCTGATTGAGAAACCAGAGAGATTCCTGTAGTTGATGCTGCAGCCGCTGCTCTCCAGCCTCCCTGCCAGCGGTGAGTAACCGGCTTTCCCAGGGCTGAGCCCCATTTCACTTTTCTCTTACTCAGCCCTATCTCTCTCTTCCATCACCACTCCCCAGGCTGTCACCTAAACCTGCTCAGCCTTCCTCATCATCGCCAGCAAAAGCCTTGGCCCTGGGCCCATCCTCACTCAGCTCCATGCCCTCCCTTCCCAGCTCCAAGCTGGAATGGGGCTGGGAGGGCTGTGCCCAGGATTCATGGATTTACCCCTTCTCTGCCCACCAAGTCCTGCCCAAACCATCCATTGAATCATAGAATGGTTTGGGTTGGAAGAGACCTTAAAGACCATCCAGTTCCGCCCCCTGCCCTGGGCAGGGACACCTCCCGCCAGACCAGGTCCCTCCAAGCTCCCTCCAACCTGGCCTTGAACCCCTCCAGGGATGGGGCAGCCACAGCTTCTCTGGGCAACCTGGGCCAGGCTCTCACCACCCTCAAACCAAAGAAGTTCTTCCCCACATCTCATCTCAATCTCCCCTCTTTCAGTTTGAAGTCCTATGAAGGATTTTGAAGTCCTCTTTCAGTTGAAGTCCCTCCTCCTATCACTACATGCCCTTGTAAAAAGTCCCTCCCCATCTCTCCTGGAGCCCCTTTAGGGACTGGAAGGGGCTCTAAGGTCTCCCCGGAGCCTTCTCTTCTCCAGGCTGAACCCCCCAACTCTCTCAGCCTGTCCTCCCAGCAGAGGGGCTCCAGCCCTCCCAGCATCTCTGTGGCCTCCTCTGGCCCCGCTCCAACAGCTCCATGTCCTTCTGCTGTTGGTGGCCTCAGAGCTGGAGGCAGCACTGGGGGGTGTCTCCCCAGAGCGGAGCAGAGGGGCAGAATCCCTTCCCTCCACCCCACACGGGTTTGGTTTCCCAACGCTCTTGAGCTCTGCGGTGGCATTTCCAAAGCCCTGACCATTGCCCGGGTGACAGCAACCAGTTCCGATGTCCTCGCTGTGTCTGTGGGTTCACTGGCACAGCTGGGGACGGGACATGGGACAGTGGGTGAGATGCTGCGATGCGGCATCTTCCTCCTCCTCCTCCTCCTGCAGCACCGCAGCTGAGGGCGCAGCGTCTGCCGGCAGCAGAGCCGGGGCTGCGGCGATGCCCTTCAGGCAGCTCCTCCTTGTGCTCAACCACCCGAACCAGATGCAAAGCAGCACCTCCACCACCCTGGGGGGGGTTCCTCTGGGGCTTGGGGTGATGCTACGAGCCTGCACCGCCCTGCAAAACGCTGGAGCAGAACCTGGTTCCTCCTCCTCCTGCCTTCAGTGGCCAAAGCACCAGCACGGAGAGGAGCAGCCCCGGTATCAGGGCTCCAAGCTGGTTCTGGGGGGGCTCTCTGCAGGCAGGAGCGAGCCAGGGAAGGTTTGGAGGCTTTTGGAGGTTCCAACCCAGCCTCCTTGCTGTTCCTCATCTCTCCTAAGCCACTGCCAGCGCAGAGCTTTGACAGGGTGACAGCAGGCAGGGAGTAACACGTCCCATCGCTCCGACAGCCGCAGCAGCGTAAAAACGTGTTAAAAACCCCCAACCTCAGAGCTTATGTAAGTTTGGAAGATACGGGGATCAGCAATGGAAAAATCCGTCACGCTGCTGTACTGGGAAGGACCGGTGTGATCGTTAGGGCAGGAGCATCGTTAGGGAACCCTGCTCCACCCTTCACCCGCGGCTGGGACCTGCCCCGACCTGCACCCCTGCCCGCCCTGGCTTTCCCTGCGCTGAGGTTTGGGGCCTGGTCTCGTCACCGTCCCCCTCTGCCCGGGGAGGTCCCCACACCCATTGGAGCCTGGCTCAGGCTGGATTTTGTACCAAGAGAAGTTTGGTTTCCCCTCGGTGGCCGTCCCAGCCCTCCCAGCCCCTTCCCCCGTGTCACAGACCATGTCTCCCAGCACAGGTCACCAGGGGAACCCACACCACTTCCCCACGAAGCCTCCCCACTTACTCCTGCCGTTTGTCTCTTATCTTTTCACCAGCAACTCATGTCCTCTCTCCAAGCCTTCAGAGGAGGATGTTGCAAAAGGCTTCGAAAAAACCCAACAACTACATATGACCAAGATCACCAGCACCCACAGTGTCACCAACTTCTTCCAAGAGGGGGTCCGGGGAGCAGGACCGGGCTCCAGCCGGTTTGAGGAGAGCACATCCAGTGTATGCAACTATTTATTCAAAGGAGACCCTCAAACCTCCTTGATGCAGAAGTTTAGGGCAGTTTGGGAGCCAAACCCTGCCCAGCCGCCCTGGTAACATCTGGCAGCTTAAAACAAATGAAAAAAAAAGAGGGGAAAAGTAGAACCATTGTGACTTTACCCTGGCGCAGCCTTTAATTATACCCTGTTACAAGGTGGTGCTGCTTCTCCTGGAGCCCTGTCTCCTTTGGAGAACTGTTATGTGGAATATTTAACAACACCCTAAACACCATGAATCATGAACACTACGTGATCCCAAGGCGAGGAGCTATTTGCATCGGAAACAAACAGGCATTTTGGACGAGGTTCCCAACTTACCCGGGGATATAGTAGGGATGGGGTGGGAAGATGCTGCTCTCCTTGGGGGGTTCCATGGCACTGAGGCTCCTCTGGCTGGTGGCCACGGGAGGAGGGAGCTGCAGTTGCCCGGGAAACCTTTGTGATGCTGCTGGAACCCGACAGCGTTTCCAGCTGCAGAACGCAGCCTCTCAGGTTTTTTCTGGGTGTGTCCTATTTTTATTTTTTTTTTCCCCCACCTGGAAATTTTGGATGAGCACAAAGATTTATCAGATCTCCTGAAGGCTCGTAGCCCTTGGGACACCAGGGCCAGATGTTCCCCTAAGCTGCCCCAGCACAAGTAGGTGTCCACGGCACAGCTCGTGTCCAGCACACGCCACTGGGGAGGGCCAGCCCCGTGTCACCCACACACACCAGCCCCTGTGGGCACCTTCCTGCCGAGGAAACCTCAGGGCAGAGGTTCTGGGACTCCCCACGCTGCGGTGGAAGGCTCAGCCCTCCTCTCCCTGCCCCTCGCTGCCCTCCCGGTCTGGCTGCTGGAGATGCAATCCCTGCCTTGCGACATGCAGAATGTCCTTCCAATTCCCAACACCATAGAGAACCATACAATTGCCCAGCTTGGAAGGGACCTTTCAGATCATCAAGTCTATCCATCAACCCAGCACTGCCCAAACCACCACTGACCCATGTCCCTCAGCACCACCCCTGCCCGGCTTTTAAATGCCTCCAGGGATGGCAACTCCACCACTGCCCTGGGCAGCCCGTTCCAAGGCTTGACAACCCTTTCAGTATAAAATTTTTCTTAATTTCCAATCTAAACCTCCCCTGGTGCAACTTGAAGCCTTTTTCCTCTTGTCCCATGGCCTGTTCCTTGGGAGAAGAGACCAACCCGCCCCTCTTTACACCCTCCTTTCAGGGAGTTGGAGAGAGTGAGAAGGTCTCCCCTCAGCCTCCTTTTCTCCAGGCTGAACACCCCCAGCTCCTTCAGCCTCTCCTCACAAGACTTGTGCTCCAGACCCCTCACCAGCTCCGTTGCCCTTCTCTGGACCCGCTCCAGCTCCTCAATATTTTTCCTGTGGTGAGGGGCCCACAACTGAACACAGCACTTGATGTGGAGCTTCACCAGTGCCCAGTCCAGGGGGATGGTCACTGCCCCAGTCCTGCTGGTCACACTGTTCCTGATACAGGCCAGGATGCTGTTGGCCTTCTCAGCCACCTGGGCACACTGCTGGCTCATGTTCAGCTGCTGTTGACCAACACCCAAGGTCCTTTTCCACGCGGCAGCTCCACCCACTCTGCCCCAAGCCTAGAGCATCCATGTGGTTGGTGTGACCCAAAGGCAGGACCTGGAACTTGGCCTTGTTGAACCTCACACCACTACGGTCATACTGTTTTGTGTGTGGTGGGTTTCACCCTCCTCCAGCTGAAGGCAAGCCCAGAACATGAGTCTCCCATTTACTGAACAGCCACGGTGGCCGGTATGTCCTCAAGTCAAAGACCAGCACTCCTGTTACCGTCAAGCAGCATTTCCACCACGTACACCACCAGCAGCCAGCCTGGTTCACTGCCAAAGTCCCTCCATGGCCATGAAGAGCTCAGGCACGTGGCCAGAAGAATCATTTTAAGGTTTCAGAGCTACTAACCAGAAATCATAGACTATTTGAGGGTTGTCCTCATCTGTTTAGGTGCCTGTACTCCACCCAAAATAAAGAGGAGATAAAAATATTGGTTTAACCCTTGGTGCCTCAACGTTTTGAGAGACCTGGAATTTCCATCCTTTATACAAGTATTTGATTTTGCCCAAATATCCAAGCTCTGATTGGGGCAGACCTCTCCAGCAACCCCAGGTCTGCAGTGGAAGGGTCTGTGAGGGGCACGATGGCTCTTCTCAGAGGCACGCGGTGGAAGACCAAGAGGTAACAGGCACAAGACGCACCAAGTGGAAGGCCCACTGGAGACAAGGAGAAAATTCTCCTCCTTGGGAGGAGCACAGCCCTGGGTCAGGGAAGGTGGTGGCACCTCCATCCTTGGAGATCTTCAAGGCCCAGATGGCCAAGGCCCAGAGCACCCCAATGGAGCCCACAAGTCAGCTCAGCTTCTAGTGGACAACTTGATATGAGACCTACAAACGTTCCTCCCAGCCTAGATCTGAGCTTAACAAAAAGATTAAAAAAAAATGCTTACTGAAAAGCAGCAACAGATTCATGGCACCAAGCAATGATCCCAGGCTGGTCCAGGTCCCACCAGCCCAAGGGAGCTCAGACCAGCATCTTCCCAGCATTTCCAGAAACTCCCTTCAAAGCTCACTCCTTTAAATGGCCAGTGGCTGCTCCTTCCAAACCTGGGGGGGTCACACACTTACCAAAGAGCTACTGAATAATCAGACCAAAACATCAATCCCTAGTGCAGACACCTGGGTAGGAAAAAAAAAAAAAAAGAAAAAAGTAGGAATTCACTTTTGTCAAGGTTATCGTTAGAATTTATTGATATGAGAGAAACTTTGTATGTCAAGGGAGGAACAGCACGTCCTGACATAACAGAAGGACAAAGGCCACCCAGGTGGTGTTACAGCGCTCGGACATCCCGAAGCACAGGAGATCACACACGTGGCTGTGTGTTACTGGGGTACATTTTCTGGGAGAGGATAAGAAATATCAACTCCAGAAAGGCAGCTGGTGCGTGGTTTTCCAGCCACCAGTGCCCCACAGGCTGCAGGGGCACCACGCTGGCTTTGCCCCCCATGGCCCAGCTCCAGACAGACGGCGCGCGTGTGCCACGGCAGCTCACCCCAGGCCCCTCTAGTCAAAGGAGAGAAAAATAATAATAATAATAATCTATTTAGGGGTGAGATTCACCTGAGCCCGTGTCGCCCTCGCTGGGAGATGAGATGACTTGGACCCTCCAGCTCCTCAGAGGACCAGCTCGGGTGGAGACACCTACCAGGCACCCGGTAAATCCGTAATGGATTTATTGTGGAAATGAGCTGAATTCTCTAACTTGCTCCAAATGGATTTCAGAGCCGTCTAAACACCCTCCAGAGACATCTCGTGCAGGCAGGGAAAGCCCAGGCCGGGTCTGCAGGACAGCAGGACAACCTGGGCACGGTCCTACCACGTGAGCTGCAACTGGGAAACTTCAGGAGGGGGTTTGCTCTGCCCGGGGAGCAGAGGCAGCCGTGCCACCCTCCATCCTGCCATCGGCCAACTCAGAAGCAGGTTTTTTCTTTCAACGTAAGAATTATCCTCGTTTTACAACCCTTTTGACATCCCCTCTCTCAGCAGTGCCCTTACAGAGCTCGTAGCACCGACAGCCGTTCACACGATGCTCGTGGCTAAGACAAAAATTATCTTTTTATCTTTACTGGAAATACATGCCACGCTAGATGCTGTTTAAAAAAAAAAAACAAAACCCTTTCATCTTCTCCCAGCTTAGGAAATATCTGGTTTGGTCCTAAGTATCTTGCTACACGATTAGAGAGGGAATAGCAGAGTATTCCCCAGGCACCTGGTAAATCCACAATGGATTTATTGTAGAAACCAGCTGAATTCTCTCACTCACTCCAAATGGATTTCAGAGCCCTCCAAAACCCTCCAGAGAATGAGCTGTTTGTGACAGGGCAAACAAAAAAACCAACCAAGCCCAAGTTCAATGAGTAAATTGTCTTGCGTGGTGCAGGGAGCATCCGAAATAAAACCCAAACCCAGGCTAAGGGGATGTGTCAGCCCCGTCCCCCGGCTGGACCCTGGGCTGAAGTGCTCTGCCTGGGTGACAGCACCGTCCCCACTGCAGACCCCAGGAGGAACCAGAAAAGTGTTAATCTGAGTGTGTGTGTGCACAGGAGTGTGCTGGGAACGGCCCGGTCTCCCCTCCTCTTCCTCTCACTGTGACAAGTGACGTGGTGGGTTCTGCTCCCCACCACTCGCTTTCACCAAAAACCCAAGTGCCCTCTGCACAGGTAACAGCATCCACTTCCAGATCTCATATTAATGGGTACTTATACAGGATTAATTGCACATCAGTCCATTGTGGCTACAAGTTCATTAGGCTAATAAATCTACATAGTGACAGTAGTACAGTATCAGCTACTTTTCAATACAGACTCCCTACCCTAGCCTTAATTTGTAGGCCAAAAGAAGATCTTCCACCGTAGTGACCTTCCTATGACCTTGAACATTCATTTTCAAAATTTTTTTTTTTTTTTCTAGAAAAAAAAAAATCCAGTGTGGGGAAAACGCACATATATAACAAAAGCAGTGCTTAACAACCACAGGAAAAAAAGAACATGATCTTGGACTCTTCTATCAGTGTCCTCTGTAGACCCTGGTAGCGTCACTTCCAAAGGGTTGCTAAATCCAGCTCCGTCAGTTCTCAGGTCCATCAAACCCTTCCCTCGCTCTCGGCGTTTCTCATCTCTCACTGTCTGTAGCAAGAGCACTCGGAAACACTCACTAATGTGCACAAGACTTCCATTTGATCTAATGGAATCGTTTCAGAAGGCTGAAGTCTTTACTTCTAGAAATCTGTTCTTGAGCGGCAGCGCTCCCACCGCTTTTCATTCCACCCAGGAGAGAGCTCCAAGTCCCTCAGTTTTCCTCGTTCGTTTTGCCCAAAGGTGTATGGGTATCTAATAAAACCCCTCTCACAGTATTCCCAGGAAAATGATTCAGAAGAGGAGGAGATGATTATTCTTTTTTTTTTTTTTTTTTTTTCCAACCAAATGAGATCCTCTGGTCCTGCGTGTCAGACCATGGCCAATAGAATGAGCAGCTGCCATGGACATCTCAACTTAAATACGGAACAGTCAAGGGAGGAGAGCAAGGTGGCCCCACCGCCTTCCGTGAGGTACAGGCAGAGACACCCAAAGTCACTCTGGTCTCAACAGTTTGTCTCTTTTTCCGGAGTCAAATGTTTGATTCCATTTGTTCCAGCAGGAAGTGGTGAATCATGTCAAAAGTGGGACGATCTTTTATATCCCTGCTCCAGCATTTCAGCATCAGGTCAAACACAGGGTTAGGACACAGAGGAGTCTGGGAGAGATAGATCTGAAAGGAAGGAAAATACAGCTGTTTCAGTGGGCTTCTCATAAAAGAACTGAACCTCTGCTAAATGAAAACCAAAAGGACAGTTTCACTCCAGGTTTACAAGACATGGACATCATGCAATGTTTGAAATCCATGAAGCGTGAATCTGGCAGGGAAGTCTGGATGAAGCCTTGGTGCCATCTCAAATGGCACCGCGGACACTTTGCCAACTTGTCTGATGAGCTGGTCACAAAACAGTCCTTTGTCCCCCAGGAAACACGAATGCTTCAGAGAGATTCATCTTCCAAGTGACAGCAAAACACAAAGCAAACCCAAATTTACCACAATAAAATCCAAATACTTTCACTCACCGTAGACAACCCATGAGGCTTTCTAAGCATCGTGACAGCTTGTTAGCAGAGACAGAAAAAACACCTTTTAGAGCTTATCTAAAGCACAGCTCGGCAGAATTCTTTTTTTACCCCCCCTCTCATTTCAATACACATTTTTCAGGCTCTTCAGGAAATCATTAGTATTCCACAGACAGTGAATAAAACTTTCCATTATTTTATGCCCCTTAATTCTTTAACTTGTTTGGTGCTAAAGGTAAATTTTGGGGGAACAGCAAACAACTGACACTCCACCTCCTGGGGCAGAGTGACTCTCAGTACTGAGGGGCTAGGTTGTCCTGCATCATCACTGGTATCTACTGGAGGGACCCACAGTGGAGTCAGTAAGAGAGGCCAATGACACAGAAAAGCCCTTCAGCAACTAGAGATGGCCAAAGGCTTCTCAGCCACGTGGAGATATGACAATATCCAACCCCTGGGCAACAACAACTCCTCCTTCCCCATCTCAGGAAGGGCTTCCTCATCTTTCAGAGGAAACACTAGTGGGAGAGAGCTCTGACAAAAGAAAAAGAGCAAAAGGGTTGTGTAGGAGAACCCAGAAAAACTGAGGAGGACAGTGCAACCAGGGTGGATTGGAACAGAAGTGGCTTTTAAGGAAGAGGCACCGGACAGGGCCAAGAGGTTCTTCCAGTAGGACTCCAGTGCAATGAGGCTGCAGGGAGAGTGAGAGAGGCAGAACACGCTTGAAAAGGTAAGAAAAGCAGAGATTTCTCTTGACATAAGGCCCACCTCCTGGGGCAGGGTGACTCTCAGTACTGAGGGGCTGGGTTGTCCTGCATCATCACTGGTATCTACTGGAGGGACCCACAGTGGAGTCAGTAAGAGAGGCCAATGACACAGAAAAGCCCTTCAGCAACTAGAGATGGCCAAAGGCTTCTCAGCCACGTGGAGATATGACAATATCCAACCCCTGGGCAACAACAACTCCTCCTTCCCCATCTCAGGAAGGGCTTCCTCATCTTTCAGAGGAAACACTAGTGGGAGAGAGCTCTGACAAAAGAAAAAGAGCAAAAGGGTTGTGTAGGAGAACCCAGAAAAACTGAGGAGGACAGTGCAACCAGGGTGGATTGGAACAGAAGTGGCTTTTAAGGAAGAGGCACCGGACAGGGCCAAGAGGTTCTTCCAGTAGGACTCCAGTGCAATGAGGCTGCAGGGAGAGTGAGAGAGGCAGAACACGCTTGAAAAGGTAAGAAAAGCAGAAAGACCCCATGAAGATCCAACTTGGGTGGGTGCAACCAGGTCAAGTGGAGGAAGGAGAGACCCCGTTTGGTTCCTTACCTGCCTGCCCTGGCTCCGGAAGAACTCTCCCGTGTTCTCGATGACTTGCTCGTCCGAGAGGAGGCTGTATGGCTGCTCCTTGCACAGTATGAACATCTCCCACAGGGTGACCCCAAAGGCCCAGACATCACTGGCTGTGGTGAACTTGCCCTGTGAGCAGAGAGGATGCTGTAAGCCCGGGCTGCTCACATTCAACAAAAAAATCTTTCACTCTACGTTCCCCGCAGCTGAACAGGAGGATGCAGAATCGGTACCTGGGGAAAATGCTCTCAAAAAAAAAAAAAGGAGAGCAGAGCAGGGGACCTGCTCTCAGTAGTGCTCAAAGGGACATTTCTGCTTCGTGGGGCAGGAGCAGCACATCTGTGGGACCACCAGGACAGCACTAAGAGGGGGCAACTGTCACTGTGTTCACTCTTGAAACAAGGAGCAAGTCTCAGAGAGACCCAGAGACTCCTGTCCCTCCTGAGAAAGCACTTGCAGCAGTAGGAAAAATGGATGGAGGGGGGATGGCTGCTGCCTTCCTCCACCCCAAACCCAGCACCTCAGTGCAGAAAAGCTTTGGACGGGAGGCAAAGCCCTCGGGGTGAAAGGAGAGACGAAGCAGACTCCAGACTCTTAGAGAAAGGCCAAGATAATTTTGCTCTTTGCACATGTAAGAAGTCGGTGACAGTCTGCTTGCCATCCCTGTTTTCTGTCCTCGAAAAAATGTGCCCAAACTGGCTGTGTTTGGAACAATGTGTTTCTGAAGAAGTGAAAAAAAAAAAAAAAAAAAAAGCTAAAGAGTGCTCAGAAAGTAACAGAAAACAATTGGGGGCTGGAGGGCCTGTTTGGGCAGAAAAGATCCAAGACCCAGATTGCCCAGACTTATCTGGCAACCCCAGCAGGCTGTAAGTGTCTGGAAGCTGTTCACCCAGGGAAGATGGGAGTCATTAATGGTTTAGATGCAGCTGTCACCAGGAAAATAGGGTGAATTTAGAAAAGCTTAGGCCTATCAGCCTTTATAGCAGAGGTAATTACAACTTTTCTGGGTACTTGGAGACAGTGTTGTGAGAAAGTATAACCACATGATCTCATCAACTACTCTGAGAAAGAAATATGGGGTTGAATATTAAGGAATTGCCCCCAGACTGGATGCATTTGGGCTGTTGAACAATCTCCTGAGGGGAGACAGCAGGACCCTCAAACACGAAACAAAGACCCAACCTTAAAAATTGGACTTGGCTCTTGGAACTCAGGAAGTTCTGTCCCTTCACAGCTGGGGAAACAAGCACAGAAAGGCAATTTCCTTACGATTCCAGCAGGAATCCCAAATGCTAGGCACAGAACAGAAATTATGCCCCCAGATGATCTGAAATTATGCCCTGCGTGTTCACTTCCAAGGGCATGTTCATTTTCCAAGATTCAAGCTATGTCCTACACAACCTAACGGACATCTCACCCGGGGCCATCGGGAGCACACGTCTTGATGCTCTAAGGACCGTGACACACGCACGTGTTGCTATTTCAGGGGCACAAGTGAGAACTGGGAGGAAGGGAGAGAGAAGGATTTTGTGCAGTCCCTACCAGGAGGATGCTCTCCCAGGCCATCCAACGTATGGGCAGGACAGCTCTGCCCTGGATCCGGTAGTAATCCCCGCTGTAGAGATTCCTGCTCATGCCGAAGTCCGCGATCTTGATGGTGTAGTTGTTCCCCACCAGGCAGTTGCGAGTTGCCAGATCCCTGTGCACGAAATTCAGGGAGGCTAAATACTTCATTCCAGAGGCGATCTGGGTGGCCATGTACAGCAGGTTAGAGTAGCTGCATGGAAAGGAAACAAAACAGAAAGAAAAAAAAAATAGAAATAAAAATCAATAGAGTTCCCCAAACTCAACTCTTATTTGACATTTCCTGTGTTTGATGTACTACAGCGACCCAGCATTTATTTTGTGCCATAACAGTGAAACTAAACTGTCTCCCTCCAGGGCATTAACACCCCCACCTGCCAGACTAAGCCAAGTTCCTGAGCTGACTCAGCAAGAACAGACAAGCTGTCCCTGAAATTCAGGGCCCTTAGAATTTGACATCCCTTAGATAATATTTTTTTTTAATATCAAGATTAAAATAAATATCTCAAGATTTTCAAAGAGTTTATGCATCAAAGCACTACCTTTTGGCAGAGAGACATGAAAAATTCAGGTGTACCATCTCAGAACCTCCCATCCAAAAAACTGCTTAGCTCAGTATTTCACACACTGCCACCGCTGAACGCTCACATTGATATGTGTCACTTAACATTAGAGAGCTTCGTTTTTTCTAAAAATATATTTAATATTACTGAGAATATAAACAGATGCATTTTCCACCTAATGTAATTTTAATTCCCCCATTAGCAAAATGGAGATATTATTTAAGTTGCACGATACACAGAATTTGGACCACCTGACTTGCCTCGTTCTTCACACCCCACTCTGTGATGCTGGGCTCGTTTCCCACCGCGTGTGCTCCAACACTTCCCACCAGATGCATTTTCCACCTAATGTAATTTTAACTCCCCCATTAGCAAAATGGAGATAACATTAAGTTGCACGATACACAGAATTTGGACCACCTGACTTGCCTCGTTCTTCACACCCCACTCTGTGATGCTGGGCTTGTTTCCCACCGCGCGTGCTCCAACGCTTCCCAGATTTAAGTTGCACGATACACAGAATTTGGACCACCTGACTTGCCTCGTTCTTCACACCCCACTCTGTGATGCTGGGCTCGTTTCCCACCGCGTGTGCTCCAACACTTCCCACCGCCAAGCCTTTGTCACAACAAACCTAATAAACTCTTCACAGTTAGTATTTCTCTGCTAAAGCTCAGAAAAAGAAAGTCTTAGCCTCCTCCTCTTTTGTGTTCTGGTGGCAATGAGAAAGGCACTACCGCGTTATCTAAATTATCTAAATAATAATGAAATGCATCTGATAACGACAGATCCCACCTAGCTGATGTAATCCATGGCTAAGCTGTTGCCCCACAGATTCAGAGGCAGCCCTTGATGGAGGGGCTGGAGGAGGGTCTGGGCACCACTTCGCTCCCAGCCTTTTGATAAACCCTTCACAGTTAGTATTTCTCTGCTAAAGCTCAGAAAAAGAAAGTCTTAGCCTCCTCCTCTTTTGTCTTCTGATGGCAATGAGAGAAAGGCACTACCGCGTTATCTAAATAATAATGAAATGCATCTGATAACGACAGATCCCACCTAGCTGATGGAATCCATGGCTAAGCTGTTGCCCCACAGATTCAGAGGCAGCCCTTGATGGAGGGGCTGGAGGAGGGTCTGGGCACCACTTGGCTCCCAGCCGTTCATCATGGTGTCCTGGTTGGAGGTAAAACAGAACTAATTTTCAGTAATTTTACTTTTTCAGCTGGGCCTCTTCTAACTAACTAAACTCTGAAATTAACAGCTTATTGTTCAGAAACTGTTCATTCTCACAGTGGTAAGACCTGATTGTACCAAGGAATGGTGTGCAGAGAGGCCCTTGCTTATACTTATTGCTATAAATTTGTTATTTGCCCCATTGGAGGGTTGGAAGCGGAAAAGCGTAGAGGAGGAGGAGGAGGAACAGACAGGACAGCTGACCAAAAACTGACCCATCTGCCCCATGCTCAGTATAAAAGCTGAGAGATCAAAGGGTCAACTCCCTTTCTTCAATGGCCGGTGTCCAAGGAGGGCCCTGTCTCTTCATCTGCCTTTGATCCCGATCCGAGCGTTCCTGACTCCAGATCCAGAATCCAGCTCCTGTCCATCACCGAGTCCAGTCTGGGACTTCTCCCTGTGCCTGCTGGTGACCCGATCATCATCCTGGGAGCTTGATAAGGTGTTGTATATACTGTATATTTTTTTCTTTTTTTCTTTAATTATTTATTTCATTATTTATTAATATTTTCATTAAAGTAGTTTAGTTTTTTTCTAAACTCATAAATCTCTTTTATCTCTTCCTATCCTCTCTTTTCCTTAGAGGGGGGGAGGGAGGGGTCATCTGTTGTTCTGATCAGTCAATCCAGTCAAAACTACCTCCACAACTCAGCCAGGTGACACTGGCCCAGTCCCTCCATGGGCTCGATGCTCAGTCTGGGCAGACCTGTTGTGCCCACAGATCCCGAACTCTGCCACCCCCTCGTACCCTGTTCACCTGGTCGTGGACTCTTCACACAGGGGTGGGCACAGCCTCCAGATCCCACCTTCTCCTTGCCCCTGCTCAGCTGTGGTTGTCCCCCTGCCTGGGGCTGTTCTCTCCCCATTTAAGAAGCCCAGTGTCTCCAGTCCCACCTGCACCCTGGCAGGGTCCCACCAGCAGGTACCTTCTGCCCCACTGCCCCTCTGCAGGGCTGGATGCGTGGGGGTCTCAGCACACTCATCTTCATCTGCTAAACAGCCAGAGAGACGGCAGGGAGATGCATTTTCAAATCCTGAAGAGCCATAAGGATTTAAAAACATGTCGCCTCTCTGCAGGAAAGGGCTGGTCACCACATTTGGTGCACAAGATACTGAGTTTGACAGACGGGTGGGATGGTTGGACCTTGTCCCGTCAATCAGACACCCACAGAGACAAGCTGCACCCTTCAGCAGGGGATTCATTTCACTGTCAGCAAACAACCCCTGTACAGACAGATATCTGAGCCACTCATTCCGGCCGCCTTCAACGTGAAACTCTATCTGGCTGGAAGGGACAAAGGGAGAGGCTGAAGGGTCAAGCCAGAGAGGAAGAAAAACTAGAGGTAGAGCCAAGTAATGGAAACCGAGGAAGAATAACGTGAGCAACAGTGCTGATGTCAGATGAGAGACAAGGAGGAGATAAAGAAAAAAAGGACAGTTTGAGGGTTTGGCCAGGAAAAAAGCCACAAGTCTAAAGGTGAAAGCTGTTTCAGAAAGGGCAGGAGACTGGAGAGAGCTGGAATATGTTGCTACTCAGATGCAAACCCTCTCCCATCCTACAGTTTCTGCTGTGTGGTGACTGCAGGACACCAATTTAGCACTCCCTGACAGGACCCCTGACCACTGCCAGCCACCAGCAGAACCACTGGTGTTGTCTCCACCTGGTAAGACCCAGTGATCTCCCATCCAGTCCATCAACAGAACTTTCCCTGCCTACCTGCCTTCCTGAACTATAAACAAACCCAATCCTTTGGGAGGTACATGCCAGAGGCTAAGATGTGCAGTGATTTCTGATCAGTGCAGGTTTATGGGGCAGAACACACGTTAGTCCTACACAACTCTCCTCTGAGGAAAGGATTTCTGCAATAGTAGAGCTGCTTTTACACTAGATTTAATCCTTCCATAGAGGAGGGAGCTAAGTGCCACCACTGACAGACAACGGTTTTCTTGCCAAATATTCCCTTTCTGTTGGCTGATGAAATCTTTCCTGCACTCAGCTCCACTCATGTATTATTTTTCAAACGTCCAGAGAACACACAAACCTCCTTAAAAGCCTAAGAGACATTCTTGACTGGCATCCCAAAATTCTTGCTGTAACGCCACTGGCTTCCCATATTAATGAAATATTTGGTGCAAACCCAGTAACATAAACAGATGGTCCCATCAGTAAACAATACATCTCAGATAGTCACCGTGACCAGAACATCCCGCAGCCAGGGACACTTCAGAGGAACACAGACCCCCAGAGGCCTCAAGAACAACCTCCCACACAAGGTAGGACTCGTGTCCACAGCACGTGCCAGAGGAAGGTCACCATCTGGAGGGCACAGCAGGTCGAACCGGTAGCTCTGTAATACTGATTTGTCCCAAACACGGGCAGCTCCTCTTACCTGACGCAGGGAATATTGTTTGAAATGGCAAATTTGCTGTAGATCTCCCTCTGCGACAGGAACTGGTTGAGGTCTCCGTTCTCCATGTATTCCGTTATCATGCACAGCGGGTCGTCGCGCACACACACCCCCAGGAGCCGGATGATATTTGGGTTCTTCAGCCGCGACATGATCTTGATCTCCTTCAGGAAGTCATTTCTTGTAAAACAGAAAACACAGGTTTGAATCCTAAACTATTCCTTTGTCTAAGGAAAGCAGAAGTAGCACTTAAGAAAAAAATCTCTGTTCAGAGACATTTACACATCTCCACACAGCAGTTTGAAAGCTGGTTCTGTGCTTGTGTTCCCACTGGCTCCTTCCCCAGCAAACTGGGCACGTTTAGTTTGGAGAAGAGGAGGCTGAGGGGAGACCTCATTGCCCTCTACAACTACCTGAAAGGAGGTTGTAGAGAGGCAGGTGTTGGCCTCTTCTCCCAAAGGACGAACGACAAGACCAGAGGAAATGGTCTGAAGTTGGGGCAGGGGAGATTTAGATTAGATATTAGAAAGAACTACTTTACTGAGAGAGTGGTCAGGCACTGGAACAGCCTGCCCAGGGAGGTGGTGGAGTCACCATCCCTGAAGGGATTTAAGAACCGTATAGACATGGCTCTTCAGGGCATGCTCTAGTGCCCAAGGTTATTGGTTTATGGTGAGGTGTTGAGTGTGGGGTCTCGTTGGTGGGTGCGGTGTTTTTGGTGGGCGTTTGGTGTGGTGTGTTTTGTATTTGTTTGGGTTGGTGGTTTTTTTTTTGTTTTGTGGTTTTTTTGTTGGTTTTTTTGTTTGTTTGGTTGGTTTTTTTGGTGGTGGTTGGACTCGATGATCTCAGAGGTCCCTTCCAATCACTAAGATTCTGTGATTCTGTAATCTGTGAAACAGGATAAACACAGCATTTCAGCTTGACATTACATCTGCTCCTGTCCTCCCCTCCCTGCGTGTGTTCCTTTTATTACACAAACACACAGCACACACTAAAGACACACGACACTCACTCACAGAAGTCACCAGGGTTAACGTGTGTGAAACTGTTGCTGGGGGAGTATTTGCTTCCCCTCTCAGCCCTGCGGATGCATGTACCTGGCTGTTTTGTTGACATCTGATCTCAGCATTTTCACGGCTACGAGGACTGGCTGGTGGGTGAATTCCGAAGAGGAGACTCCCAGGAATTCCAGCAGGCCATCAGCTTCACAAAGGTGCACCTGCGGGGCAGGAGGCAGCCATGAGAGCATGCACAGGCCAAAAACCGGAGGATAACACTGTCACATCGAGGTCATCGGTTGGGTCACCACTGGCAGAAGGACCAAGCGAATGATCTCATGAAGGTGACTCTGCTCTGATCGGAAATAGCCTATAGGTTGGCCCTAGATCCTGGACAAAATGTGTACATACATGATATAGCCCGTGCTGTAGGGTGGCTGTGGATTGCAGCCTCACAGCTCCCCAAGGCACTGAATTTACCGCACTTGTGCAGACTGGTGCAGTAGATTACTGGGGCAGTCCCAGCGTTCCCAGCAAGTACTGGGGATGTTCAGAAAGGCCACTGTGCTGGAGTTGTCTGCTTTACTCCACCTGGGCATGCCAACAGTCGGGCTGTAGAGGTTTGGCATGTACAGCTCACCCCAGTCATACACATACACAACTGTCCTGCAACCAGCTCCAGCCATCGCTCAAACGTAACTGAGGAGCATCCAGCAGTTACAGACAGCTATCCACAGTCCTCTGATTTCAGGGGAAAAAGAAAGAAAAAAAAAAAAGAGAAAAGTGTGTGTCCATCCATGCGTATGTGATGTGAACACCTCACCTGTGAATATACCCAGAGAGGAATACTCTAGTGAGTACACAAAATGCCAAGTTTCTTCAGATAAATAAATGAATAAAGACATAAAGTTACTGCCATAAAGTTACTGTTGTGTAAGAAAGGAGGTGACAAGACATTTGGCTTAAGAATTTACCAGAATGCATATTCTACTGGAGAACTGGGTGGGGAAAGCAGACAGACCTGAGCGCGTGGGACAGGAAAAAGGACCGGAGGAGGGAGCAGACTGGATGTGTCAGCCAAAGCCTTGGAGCAGTGAGGGGAATGTAATGGGAGTTTAATGAATTTTATATGAAGCAAGCACAAGAACTTACGTGACCAGCATGGCGAGGTGAAAAAGGGAGACAGCACAGAGAAACAGGACAAACCCACAGAATAGGAACAGAAGTACAAAGATGCTGCTGTGGCTACATGGAGGATGAAATCTGCTGTGGGGAGAGAGCAGGAATAGGAAAGAGCTGTGGTGCTCAGTGCATGTATGTGCAGTGCAAGTGCAAGTGCAAGTGCAATGTGCAAGTGCAGGTAATGTGTCACTGGGAGTGGATGGTTAGGACCTAAGGAAGAAAAAAAAGCTTGAAAGGGAAGAAAGCTCTGAGTGGAGAGGTGAAAATAAAAAAGCAATGAGCCATGTTGCTAGAAGGGAGACTGCACACTAAGCCTGAGAAGTGGAGCAGAGCATGTGATGACAACCAGTTTGGTAAAGACTAAGGAGGTGAGGAGGAGAGAAGGGAGAACGTGATGCAGCACATTTGCAAAAGTGAGGGAAAGCGGCTGTGATGTGAGGAAAGGAACAGGCTCAGAATCAATCTCCCAGGAAAATGGAGATGGGGAGCCTGGCTGCTGCTGTTTGACGACACAGAGGAGGAGGAGGAGAAAGCTTTGACAGGTATAAAGACAGAAACGAGAGGGAAGGAGAAACCAGAAGCAAAACAAAGAGGGGAAAAAAAAGCCTCTCTGTTTCACTTTTGGAGCACAGCCCAAGACAGGGCAGGATCCAGGCACCAGCAGAAGGGACTGTACTGACAGCCAGGTGAAGAGATGGAGGATGTCAGCGCTTTTCCAATACACTGAGTGACCCAGAAAGAAGTGAGGGGGACAGGGAAGGGGCTGAGGTAGGGAAGGTGGGCTGTCAGAAGACAGGAAGTATAAAGATGGGCCCATCACAGGTGAGGAAGGGCTGTGCTTTGCCAAAATGTAGCAGACAGGTAGAATTGAAAGCTGTCAGTGAGCAAAAGCAGGGCAGGAAAGAGACAGCAGAAGAGTGGGAGTGGGTGAGGAGAAGACTGGAACTAGGGATGGTGTGGAAACAAAGCAGGGATAGAAGAAAAGGCGAGGTGAAAACACTCACAGCTTGAAAGCAGCTCAAGGAGTCCAGAGAAAGCTTAGCAGATGTATGTATCATGCTGCCTGAGGCTTCCAACACAAACCCGGGCTTAAGTGAGCAGCAGTGCTAGAGAGCGTGTGAGGGCACCACAGGGCCTGGGACATGTCTGTCCCTGCTTGGGCCAGCACCAGAGCTGCACCAGAACCTCCACTTGTTAATGTGAAAGCTGTTTTTTACAACTAGGATCAATCTGTCTTGGCTGGAGTCACTGCTAGTTTTCAAACTTGAGCCTAAAGGTGGGTGACAGCCACCCCATGTTTGAGATATCCATGGACAACCACAAAACAGCCCGAGTTCTCATCCCTAGGCCTTTTCTGTAGGATCATAAATGGGGATATAGAGAGTGAACAGAAGTCTGCAAAGCTCATCTGTTGAGAAAGACTCATGTGGTTCCAGCAGCAGCCTCACAGGTACAGAATGAGGCTCTGAAGCCTACGCTAAGGGACATCAGCTTTCCCCACCAGCAAAGACATGTATTAAATAAAATACTGATAAAATACTGCAGGTCCCTCAGCCCCCAGATGTGACGCAGAGCCAGAGGGGCAGCTCAGAAGCTTCACTGTGCCAAGCACGTTCTTTCTGCTGAGAATGGCTGTACCTCTCCAAACTGTCCTTCTCCCAGCTTCTCCTTGAGTCGTAGCTGCTGCCGAGGGAACTCCCCCACCGAGATGTCCTTCTTGGTAAGCGAGTCCACGGTGAGGGCCGGGACTGCATACATGTTGTTGCCGGTCACACCTTGCAGGTGGACAATATCTGTCTCAGCATAGTGAGGAACGTTGTTCTGAAAGCCTTGGTGAGGGGTGGACTTGGTCAGGTCGGGCTCAGCATAGTCCCCACTGCACACTATGGGGAAACCAGAGACACACGGAGTCAGACACTCCCATAAAACCAGTATGGCCTGGGTTCCACCCCTCTCCATCCCGCAGACCTCTGGGAATCCAGCCTAACTGCACACCTACGTCCTCGTACCAAGGTACATGCAGATGGAAGACACTGCTTTGCTTTTTTGGGGCTTAAACCAGATGAAGCCACACTTGTGCAGCCACCAGAAAACCCGTGAGGTGCCAGTGAACTCCTGTCAAACAGCTGCCTGCTCTGCCCAGTTATGAGAGCTACAGTTCTTGCCCAGACATGGAAAGATGAGTCTGAAGTGATTTCCTGTTTCTGATTCATCCTAAATACAATCCCTTTCCCTGACCTGACGCAGGAAGGTTGTCTGCAACATCAGACCTGCTCTGGATTCCCTTCTGCAATAAAACTGATCGAGGTTTCCATTTCCCATGTACATTTTAGCACGCCATGCCACCTCCTACAGCCTATCCACATAAATAGCATGGGATAACTCTTTACAATTAACTCCCTGTAAGGTCAGAATTACACAGCAGTTGTTCTGCTTCAGATTCCCACCCTGACTCAATCCAAATCAATCTTCCTGTGTAGTATAATGCTGGATCTTAGCAGCTTGTCAGTGCTTGGGGAATGCAGCACTGCCCTTCCATTCACTAATCAGCACTGCCAGCGCCGAGTAAAAAAACGCTGCTGGAAATGTTCCCTTCTGTGAGTGTCCAAAAACTCCCCAGGGGCTGGAAGCCAGTGCACCACTGACAATTCTCTGCTGTGTTTCCCCCTGCTTTTTCCAAGGAAATTTCACAGAGCCCTTCTTGCAGGAAGAAGTACTAAAGGTCTTCTTCACCAGCCAGCCTGGACAGCCCAGGAGTGCTGCAGGGACCGACCGAGACCAACGATGAGTGATTGCTAAAACCAGCTCCTAAAAGATGACCTGTCTAACGTGTAAATGCAGTCTTCAAAGAGAACAATTAGAGGCCACCACCCTCTAGTGGGGCTGGTGCTCCATCTGCCAACGCTAAGTGCTAAAAGTTTCAGAGCTCCAGAATATTCTCTCAGGTCCTTGGGTTAGTGTTGCATTGCACAGGAGTCAGGGAAGATTACTTAGACACTGAGAAGTGGCACATTTTATAACTTGAGGGAAATAATAAAAGAATAAATGCAGATAAACTGATAAATAAATAAATTTATCAGAGTTATGTTGATGGTTGGACTATATGACCTTAAAGGTCCCTTCCAACATAGACAATTCTATGATTCTAAGAATAAATGCATAACTTTTGGAGACTGATGATTACATTACCTGAATCCTCTGCACTTTGGGAAAGCTCCGGAAGCTTTTGGAGCAGCGTGGCTGGCTGATGATATTCCAAATCCAGTGGGAAAGCACGTTCATAGGTGGGATTGGACTGGTGGATCTGGGTCTGGTTGTTGGCAATGGTGTAGCTATAGAAGGAGAGGCGAACCGTGGCATCCTCCTCCAGGATTCGACGTGGGGCCTGCAAAAGAGAAAGAAAAAAAAAATGCTGAGGCCATGCTCAGTTGTTAAGTAATGTATTGGCTGCAACCACAGCAATTTCCAGTAATATCTTGGACAGGGCTGGCATCCTCCCCTGCTGTGAGAACAGAGTTTTAGCTGCTCTACGGAGCTGGGGAAACTCTGCGCCTTCCACTCCGAGATCATCGGGGTTAATACTTAATACTGAACTTGTGTCTGCAGAATAGCCCCATTGTATTACCTTTTCCAACCTTTTTTGAACATACTGCTTCCAAAGAATAACGATTATGATCATCAGGAGCAGAAGAATAATAGCCACAAGGCAGCCCACGAGGATGGAGGTATTGGAGTCATCTGCTTTCTCTCCTATCCAGGTGCTGGTTACAGAAGAAGTGGTTTCTGCAATCACAGAGGTATGAAGAAGAATCTGGAGTTAACAAAGCCCAGGTTGTTACCTGTGCTGGCTAACTGCCACCACGTCCCTTCCTACAAGTCCCCGGTACAGAAAAGATCTCAAGCAGCCTCCTGAGCATTAACATTAGCTGGTTCACATTTTGCTCTCATCAGAAATTCTCATTTTGGAGGCTCACAGCTAAGAATTGTGCAGAGAACTTCTGCAGTCAGACTGTTCTTAGCCGTGGAACAGGTTCCTGTGACAGATCCATGATAGATCAGACAGTTTTCAGAGTTTCTCTGGCTGCACATAAAGCTCCAGCCCACTTGCTGTGAGGCAGCCTCGGCCAGCTGAGGGAAGAAAAACCAGCTGAGGCTCAGAGGACTGTAAAACACAGCCCTGTGCATGAGGGCAACAACCAGGCCATACCCCGGATCTCCAGAAATGGAGAGGGGAGAGGCCACGCCAACTAGGGTGTCACTGTGAAATCCCCTGACACTTGAGCCCTTGGCAGGGTTAAGTGACAGAAGTCCTTACCCCAAGTCCCCTCGGTAACGTTGCACTCTGTTTCCAGGAGATCAGTCGTGCTGGTGGCTGCCGTAACAAAATTGGGATTCACGCTCTCCATGTCTGTGGAGGGGAAGGGAAGGCATCAGTTCAACAACCTCCGGGCTCCTGCCAGGGGTGAGTGCAATCCCAGCCACCATCCCTGCCTTCCCGAGCAGCACGGGGCTGAGACGTCACCACCAGAGGAGCAGAGATACCTGCTCACCTCTCAGCACCCGCAGGGATGAGCCTCTCCACCACACAGCGTGTGCTTCCTGACCCCAGCAAACTGCCAGTGTGTGCAGGAGCCTCCCCTGAGCTCGGCCAGAGAGAAGGAGCTGCAGCAAGAGCTTTCCTTTTTCCCATTTTAGCATAATTATAAGAATAGTCAGCCCAGCCCAGCTCAGGAGTCTGCCTAGTCCCATGCACGACAGCGAGGGGAGCCAGGGGGGGCTGCTATCAGCAAGGTAAGGAGCAAGCTGCCATCAGAGCACTCTTTCCTCAGGAACCTCCTCTCATATAGCTGGTTAGGGACCTTCTATTAGGAAGCTACAGCCAGGTCAGTTCACTGTCAGCACTGGCAGTTTTCTCCAAGACTTTGTCCATTCCCTTCTAGAGCCCTTTAAAGCACCTCACGGCACCGACTTATGCATCACAGTTAAGACTTGGGAAAAAAAAAAAACAAGTCAGCCACTTACTTTTCATAATCTGCTAACTTGATCATCAGCTCTACATACAATTAAATTATTTGTAACAGAATACTCGGTAAAGGGGAGTAAAAATCAATCCCACAAGCAGCAGGCAGCTGTCCCAAGAAGAAGAAGAAACGCCCTGTAGTCCAATTTTTTATTGTGCTGGTTGTGCTTCTCCACATGTGCATCAGCCTGAAAAGCACCCACCGTAGACCAGACCCTTCTGCCCCTGCATTGTCCTTCCAGCCCTCTCAGTGCTTCTACCTCCTCCTTGCTATCCTGTAGCCCCACAGTGCCCTACACCCGTGTTAACCCCACATGTCCCACACCTCCACACCATCTTTTCTGCTCCCTGTGCTTCCCCAGATCCACTCGACGTGGAGGCATCCTCACCTGACTGGAAGGAAATCTCACTCATCATCATCCAGGTGTCAGCGAAGTAGAAGCGGCAAAGTATGGCTTTACCCACGCGCTGGTTGAGGGGGACAGTCACAAACCTAGCGCTGGGGTTTTTGTCATCTAAGACAGTTGCCACCCCGACAGGTTCGGGCTCCCAGTCTGCAATCAGGCGTGGTTTGAACAGACACTCCACCTTCTGGAAGATCTTCACCCCCTTGGAAAACATGTTGTTACAATGCACCTGGGAAGAAGAGGAGCAGATCAGAGAGGAGGAAGGCTTACGCACACCTAAATCAAGCCACAGGGATTTTCTGTTCATGAAGATTTTCTGTTTCTAATTTCTCCCTGTGTGAATACTCCTAACCCAGAATGAGTGACTTGTTCCAGCAGAGCTTCATCCACTCGTAGTGTACAATCAGAAAATTTGTGCAAAATTGATTCTGAAATAGCTCTTAACTTTACCCGCATTAACATTAATGGTCAAATATGGGGAGGCTCTTCAAAAGGCCCATGTAAAAATCAAACAAACCAACCCTGTACTAATCTAAAGCTTCACAGACCAATTCTCTTGAACATACACAGACTAATTCCCATGAACATACACCCTAAGAGGGGAAAGAAAACCACACCAGGGCTCTAGCCTCTTCTAGAAAGCCTTCAGCATCCACAGTCTAAGATTGCTTCTTCCAAAAAAATGACCAAGCAATACATGCAGGCTGGAGAAGATATTCCCCCTTGACACACAGCAGCTCTTCTGCTATCGGTGCTCCTTGAAGACAACTGAAGATCTAAATTTTCTTTACACCATCGCGTAAGCCTGCATCCACCAACCTCTCTTGATGGCTCAGTAGATCATTGGGCTGTCCCTGCTCCCACCACTGGTGTAGCTAATGATGTGGAATTTGAAGGGCAATCACTAATCACCTGCTGCTGCTGCCAAGCTAACATCTCACTGAAACAAAGGTGTCCTCTCTCATCTCTGAGGTGGTTCTTCATAAGCCACTTCAGACTAAGCAGTTCGCAAACTGCTTTGAGGCTGACTTCACACCTCTGCATTTGGGAGGTTTGTTTTACCCTCCCTTTCTGCTCTTGGTTTGCACCCAAACAAAGAGGCTCCAGCATAGAAGTGACATCTCTGTGTCCCTGGGCTGTGGCCCTGCAGACCCAGCAACACCAAAGTCCTGGGACTCTCCCAGGCCTCCAGAACTTCCAAGGAGCAGGCTTTGCAAAGAGGGACAAGGCTTGGAAGGATCCCTTAATGCTGTTTCTTCAATGCAAATCTCGCCCTGCACCTTTTTAAACAAACTAACATGGCAGTTTAAATCCTGCCACCCAGTCCTGAAGATCTAAACCACATTATTTTGGCACTGGGGCCAGTGACCAGGAACAAGGTGACCCTTAAAGTCTTCAGTATCCCTCAGTCCATTCCGTTTCCATAGCCGTGGTGGTCTGACCCTCCCTGGTGACTCCAGGAATTATTTCCTAATGACGATGGAGTATTAGCAACTGTGACAACAACAGCTTCCAAACGAAGGGCAGCTTTGAACTTTATTAATTGCTTGGCCTCTGTGAGGTCTCGCAGTGAATAGCAGCGAAGCAGTAATGAGGACGACAGGCCTGATGAGCAGTAAAAAGACAAAAGAGGGGTATTTGCATATAATTAGGAACAGATGAAGCTTAGACAACGTTATTCAATAAGGAGAAATAGTCATCCATAACAAGGCAGGGAAGCCTGAAGCCTGCACTATACAATTTGTGCCGTATTTGGAGAGGAGTTGGATACGGTCACATCTTGGACTGCTCCAGAGACACTGTCTATTCCAGACACCGCCTACCAATGTCCAATTTTATAACAGGCAAGCCTAAGTCATTTGCAATGCAGCTGCAATATTTGCTAACGTTTATTTTTAATACTTCCTTGGATACTGGGCAAGCTCAGAAAACTGGACTGAAGCTAACAGGTATGAAGCTACAACACAGCATTTACAAGCCACCTGGCCTGTAGAAAATACATGCAAAGCTGAAACAGACAACGTTCAATTAAGAATGAAGAATAATTTACGCTAATCAATACAGCTTTACAATGAAATACTAAATGAAACAGCTATTTTTATGAGCCTATGTGTTTGGTTGATCAGGGTGGCTGCGTTTATGTGATTTACCATATTTTTATAAGGCATTTGACTTACTCATTATAACATGTGACTCCAATTAGCATAGTATGAACTCACAAACTACATTAATGGATTAAAAATTTGTCAACTAGTAAATCTCACAAGTTTCAGGGCACAAATCATTCTTCTGTAGGTGTTTTTCTAGCAGGAATGTATTCCTAGCTCAAGGTTATTCGCTACCTTTTTCAATGATCTGAAAAAGACAGCAGAATCGCTAGCAATAAGATCAATTAAATGAGGAAATAAATAAATCAAAGTTTCCTAAAATAATCTGAAGTTTTCAGGACTGACTCATTTCAGGTGAACTCGGGAACAACATGTAAGTGATGCTTTCTAAACTGGACTTTTATCCTGGACACCAGTAACTTTGAACTGACTTTTAGCATGATACCAAAGCCTTAATGAACACTGGCTGTCTGTCTGTTGGCGAGGAGAAGCAATATGATCACAAAATTCATAAACAAAGAAAAATCACCCAAAAGGAGGAAAGTGGTACCACTCTTTTACACAGTTTGATGGAAAACCTGCATTCAGTTCCGGTTTCCATACAGCCAAAAGAATACTGGCAAAGGAAGAAAGGATTGGAAGACAGCTACAGGAATGACCCTGGATCTCATGGGGAAGGCACTGAGAAGTTCAGGCTGCTTAGATTACTGAAGAAAAAATTAAGAGAGTGGTTTAATCACAGTGTAGAAGCAGGAAAGTTTCTGAGAAGGCAGGACTCTTTCTTTTTTTGCCAGCAAAAGCAGACCAAGAGCCAATGGTTGCAAGTTAAAAATAGACAAAATAAAACTAGGGTAAGTAACCACCAAAACAATTTACTTAAGGATGTGGTGGGTTCCCCTTCATTTGAAATCTCTACAAGAAAAGCCACCAATCCTTTTTAAAGGATTCTTCTGTTTACTACAGACTCAAAGTTCAGTTCATCCTTTTCCTGTGTGTTTAAGAAATTTCCCACAGCACAAGCAAAGATTGAGGCATCGAGAGAAATTTTTGGTCAAAACGGAAGCACGTTCCTTTACCTCAAGGGTCAGGCAGCCCTTAGACAGTAAGCAGCCTACATCCTAAATCCTCCTCAGCTGCCCAACCACTGCTTCAGATGGCTGCCTGTTATCCCTTTGAGCCAAATACTGAAAGGAGAAGGACAGGATGCCACCCAGAGGGACCTGGACAGGCTGGAGACCTGGGCCTGTGCAAACTTCAAAGTTCAGAGGATGCCACCCAGAGGGACCTGGACAGGCCAGAGACTTGGGCCTATGCAAACCTCAAAGTTCAGGAAGACCAAGTGCAAGGTCCTGCACCTGGGTCGGGGCAATCCCAGGCACAAATCCAGGCTGGGGAGAGAATGGACTGAGAACAGCCCTGAAGAGGATTTGGGGGTGTTGGTGGATGAGAAGCTCAACATGAGCCAGCAACGTGCGCTGGCGGCCCAGAAAGCCCCCCACACCCCAGGCTGCACCCCCAGCAGCGTGGCCAGCAGGGCGAGGGGGGGGATTCTGCCCCTCTGCTCTGCTCTGGGGAGACCCCCCTGCGGCGCTGCCTCCAGCTCTGGGGCCACCAACATCGACATTGTTGGAGCAGGGCCAGAGGAGGCCATGGAGATGCTGGGAGGGCTGGAGCCCCTCTGCTGGGAGGACAGGCTGAGAGAGTTGGAGAAGAGAAGGCTCCAAGGAGACCTTAGAGCCCCTTCCAGTACCTGAAGGGGCTCCAGGAAATCTGGGAAGGGACTCTGGATCAGGGAGGGCAGAGATAGGACAAGGGGGAATGGCTTCAAACTGAAAGAGGGGAGATTGAAATGAGATCTGGGGAAGAACTTCTTTGCTGTGAAGGTGGTGAGAACCTGGCCCAGGTTGCCCAGAGAAGCTGTGGCTGCCCCATCCTTGGAGGGGTTCAAGGCCAGGTTAGGGGGGGCTTTGAGCAACCTGGTCTGGTGGGAGGTGTCCCTGCCCAGGGCAGGGGGGTTGGAGCTAAATGGTCCCTTCCAATCCAAACCACTCTGCGATTCCATGAGCTCTGGAGAGGCAAGTGCTCCTCTGCTTCACTTTCTACATTGACAAACTTGGGATGACTCCTGTTCTGTCTGTGGTGGACTCTACTGTCAGGCTCCTCATATCCTCCTGCTTTGCAAAGAGGATGCAGAAGGGATATTTGGAAACACCCAGACTCAAAGCCAGCCCAGGCTGCTGAAGAGGGACAAAGCTGACTACCTTCATGGAGGTGAAGTTCCGTGGTCGGTCAAACTGGAACTCCATTTCAACAGAGCCCGTGCTGAAGCTCTCGTTCTTCCAGCCAACATAGTCATAGCCCGGCCACACACGGTACTGGTGGCTCTGTGTGAAATCATCCAGTCCAAGCACACCATCCGTCAGCTGGCCCAGACCACCGTACAAGTGCCTAGTGAGAAAGAACCAAGAGTTAGGCAGAATCCAGCCCAGAGAGCTCAAATGGGAAAGCACACAGCTCCTTCAACGGGTACCAGGAAAATATTAGTTTGTTTATTTATCTTAACCCATCCTGGACAAGAACTCATTCCCTGTTATTACACAACATCACTTATTTTGTTCAGGCTGGGCTTTCAAAATCTTTCCCTGCTTGGGAAAAGGCAGAAGTTTTTGTATTGATATCAAGCACCGACGGCAAAGCCAAGCTACGAGCAGAGCCTCTCGAGAACAAAAACAGACTACAGAAAATGACACTGTGTGCTCTCAAACAGCTTTAATTGCGGCATTTCAGCATGGAGCTGCATGGGAGGAACCGCTCCATCCTGTCCTGGGGGATCCAGTAGGGAAAGCTTTGCAGGCGGGCACAGAAAAGCAGGAAAAGCAGCAAGACCACGGGCAGCTCAGGCAGCTGCCAGCTCTAACCAGGATCATTTCTGGCATTGCTCCTCGTGCCAGAGGGGAGTGTTATCGGCTCCTTTTCCAAGGCTGACCAGGCTCTTCACCCAGGACCCTGCCTCATTCTGCCTCCTAACCAAGGGTGCAGAGCCCCCTGTACAGTTTCCCAGCACAGCCCCAGAGCAGAAGGTGTCAGGTGTGGGACACTCCTGACTCACCTGCCCTTCTGGGCACCATCCCTGCCATGTCCCTTGTCCTACAGCAGGGAAAATGCAAACAGTTTGGCTCTATTAGTGCCTGAACTTGCTGCCTGGACCCGTTCCATCCAGCCGCCTCTGGCGGCGTTTGCAGCCCGGGCTGGGCTGCTGCGTGCACTGAAGCTCTGCAAGTCCATCCCAGTGGAGCTCTCCTGACACCAGAATTTGCACAGGTATGTGTGCCTTTGAACTCCAGAACAGGATTAGCAGCTGGAAGAGGCTGACACCTGCTCCCAGGCCAGTCAGGGATATGACCTCAAGGTTAAGGAGTTTGAAAAGTCCTTGCTTAGCACATTGGGGTTTGTGTCTACATCTGCAGCTCCCTGACACTCCCCAGCAGACCCTGCTCCCTCAGTTACTGCCACACAGCCAAGTGTAGCACCTACACCTTTCTGCACACAAATCCCTTCTTTTTTTTTTTTTTTTAATATCCAATTCCTACTATTATCTATGCAGCTTGAAAGCATCAGATATTAACATATAAAGACATTGTTACCCAGTATCTTGCAACACCCCACAAGCGTGAAGAATGCACTTTTCACCCCCTTATTTTAACCTCCAGCACCGCAGAACACAATGAAGTTTACAAAAATCACCTCTAAGCATGAAAAAAATTATAGGCACCATTAAACATTTTCAGGAAGCAAATACCAACTGAAACAGGACATAAAATAAAAGCATCTTAAGTCAACGGATGACACCGGGTCACTAAGGAGACACTGTCGGGTCACTTATTGGGCACATTCCCACCCAGGCAGGGATATGGTACCTCGAGAGGACACCCATGCCCAAGTCTGTCTGAGGTTTCAAGACACTGAAACACACTTAGATACCTATTTATAGCAAAGAAAGTGGTCACACTAAATGTCTGAAAGTTCAGGAAGTTATTTAACATTTCAGCTACAGACTCTTAATGAGCTCTCCTTCCATAAGGGACAAGTACTGAGTAAACCAGAGACACCTCAAAATGTCAATAACGTGCCACCCTACCCAACTAATCCGTGACATGAAAAATTAACAGACCTTGTAACGAGCTGCCAAAATCCAGGTACTTTAGGCTTTTTGACTCCAAATTGGAAAAGCATCATACCCAAGAAATCTTTACAGTGAGTAATCAGCCACCATCCTCTCATGCCACATTGGCAATGGTGCCTTTGCTGCCCTGGAGCTTCTCACAGGGAGTGATGCAGTTTTCCAAGTTGTTTCAAGTCCATCAGAGCTTTGCTTTCAAAAACAATTATCTCAAAATCTGTCCAGAAGCTCACAGGTACCAAGTGCAGGCCTAGAGTTCAGGTGTTGCACGCTTTCTTGGATGCCCAGTTTACCCTGGAGACCTCCTTGCATACATGTTGTTGCCGGTCACACCTTGCAGGTGGACAATATCTGTCTCAGCATAGTGAGGAACGTTGTTCTGAAAGCCTTGGTGAGGGGTGGACTTGGTCAGGTCGGGCTCAGCATAGTCCCCACTGCACACTATGGGGAAACCAGAGACACACGGAGTCAGACACTCCCATAAAACCAGTATGGCCTGGGTTCCACCCCTCTCCATCCCGCAGACCTCTGGGAATCCAGCCTAACTGCACACCTACGTCCTCGTACCAAGGTACATGCAGATGGAAGACACTGCTTTGCTTTTTTGGGGCTTAAACCAGATGAAGCCACACTTGTGCAGCCACCAGAAAACCCGTGAGGTGCCAGTGAACTCCTGTCAAACAGCTGCCTGCTCTGCCCAGTTATGAGAGCTACAGTTCTTGCCCAGACATGGAAAGATGAGTCTGAAGTGATTTCCTGTTTCTGATTCATCCTAAATACAATCCCTTTCCCTGACCTGACGCAGGAAGGTTGTCTGCAACATCAGACCTGCTCTGGATTCCCTTCTGCAATAAAACTGATCGAGGTTTCCATTTCCCATGTACATTTTAGCACGCCATGCCACCTCCTACAGCCTATCCACATAAATAGCATGGGATAACTCTTTACAATTAACTCCCTGTAAGGTCAGAATTACACAGCAGTTGTTCTGCTTCAGATTCCCACCCTGACTCAATCCAAATCAATCTTCCTGTGTAGTATAATGCTGGATCTTAGCAGCTTGTCAGTGCTTGGGGAATGCAGCACTGCCCTTCCATTCACTAATCAGCACTGCCAGCGCCGAGTAAAAAAACGCTGCTGGAAATGTTCCCTTCTGTGAGTGTCCAAAAACTCCCCAGGGGCTGGAAGCCAGTGCACCACTGACAATTCTCTGCTGTGTTTCCCCCTGCTTTTTCCAAGGAAATTTCACAGAGCCCTTCTTGCAGGAAGAAGTACTAAAGGTCTTCTTCACCAGCCAGCCTGGACAGCCCAGGAGTGCTGCAGGGACCGACCGAGACCAACGATGAGTGATTGCTAAAACCAGCTCCTAAAAGATGACCTGTCTAACGTGTAAATGCAGTCTTCAAAGAGAACAATTAGAGGCCACCACCCTCTAGTGGGGCTGGTGCTCCATCTGCCAACGCTAAGTGCTAAAAGTTTCAGAGCTCCAGAATATTCTCTCAGGTCCTTGGGTTAGTGTTGCATTGCACAGGAGTCAGGGAAGATTACTTAGACACTGAGAAGTGGCACATTTTATAACTTGAGGGAAATAATAAAAGAATAAATGCAGATAAACTGATAAATAAATAAATTTATCAGAGTTATGTTGATGGTTGGACTATATGACCTTAAAGGTCCCTTCCAACATAGACAATTCTATGATTCTAAGAATAAATGCATAACTTTTGGAGACTGATGATTACATTACCTGAATCCTCTGCACTTTGGGAAAGCTCCGGAAGCTTTTGGAGCAGCGTGGCTGGCTGATGATATTCCAAATCCAGTGGGAAAGCACGTTCATAGGTGGGATTGGACTGGTGGATCTGGGTCTGGTTGTTGGCAATGGTGTAGCTATAGAAGGAGAGGCGAACCGTGGCATCCTCCTCCAGGATTCGACGTGGGGCCTGCAAAAGAGAAAGAAAAAAAAAATGCTGAGGCCATGCTCAGTTGTTAAGTAATGTATTGGCTGCAACCACAGCAATTTCCAGTAATATCTTGGACAGGGCTGGCATCCTCCCCTGCTGTGAGAACAGAGTTTTAGCTGCTCTACGGAGCTGGGGAAACTCTGCGCCTTCCACTCCGAGATCATCGGGGTTAATACTTAATACTGAACTTGTGTCTGCAGAATAGCCCCATTGTATTACCTTTTCCAACCTTTTTTGAACATACTGCTTCCAAAGAATAACGATTATGATCATCAGGAGCAGAAGAATAATAGCCACAAGGCAGCCCACGAGGATGGAGGTATTGGAGTCATCTGCTTTCTCTCCTATCCAGGTGCTGGTTACAGAAGAAGTGGTTTCTGCAATCACAGAGGTATGAAGAAGAATCTGGAGTTAACAAAGCCCAGGTTGTTACCTGTGCTGGCTAACTGCCACCACGTCCCTTCCTACAAGTCCCCGGTACAGAAAAGATCTCAAGCAGCCTCCTGAGCATTAACGTTAGCTGTGTTCACATTTTGCTCTCATCAGAAATTCTCATTTTGGAGGCTCACAGCTAAGAATTGTGCAGAGAACTTCTGCAGTCAGACTGTTCTTAGCCGTGGAACAGGTTCCTGTGACAGATCCATGATAGATCAGACAGTTTTCAGAGTTTCTCTGGCTGCACATAAAGCTCCAGCCCACTTGCTGTGAGGCAGCCTCGGCCAGCTGAGGGAAGAAAAACCAGCTGAGGCTCAGAGGACTATAAAACACAGCCCTGTGCATGAGGGCAACAACCAGGCCATACCCCGGATCTCCAGAAATGGAGAGGGGAGAGGCCACGCCAACTAGGGTGTCACTGTGAAATCCCCTGACACTTGAGCCCTTGGCAGGGTTAAGTGACAGAAGTCCTTACCCCAAGTCCCCTCGGTAACGTTGCACTCTGTTTCCAGGAGATCAGTCGTGCTGGTGGCTGCCGTAACAAAATTGGGATTCACGCTCTCCATGTCTGTGGAGGGGAAGGGAAGGCATCAGTTCAACAACCTCCGGGCTCCTGCCAGGGGTGAGTGCAATCCCAGCCACCATCCCTGCCTTCCCGAGCAGCACGGGGCTGAGACGTCACCACCAGAGGAGCAGAGATACCTGCTCACCTCTCAGCACCCGCAGGGATGAGCCTCTCCACCACACAGCGTGTGCTTCCTGACCCCAGCAAACTGCCAGTGTGTGCAGGAGCCTCCCCTGAGCTCGGCCAGAGAGAAGGAGCTGCAGCAAGAGCTTTCCTTTTTCCCATTTTAGCATAATTATAAGAATAGTCAGCCCAGCCCAGCTCAGGAGTCTGCCTAGTCCCATGCACGACAGCGAGGGGAGCCAGGGGGGGCTGCTATCAGCAAGGTAAGGAGCAAGCTGCCATCAGAGCACTCTTTCCTCAGGAACCTCCTCTCATATAGCTGGTTAGGGACCTTCTATTAGGAAGCTACAGCCAGGTCAGTTCACTGTCAGCACTGGCAGTTTTCTCCAAGACTTTGTCCATTCCCTTCTAGAGCCCTTTAAAGCACCTCACGGCACCGACTTATGCATCACAGTTAAGACTTGGGAAAAAAAAAAAACAAGTCAGCCACTTACTTTTCATAATCTGCTAACTTGATCATCAGCTCTACATACAATTAAATTATTTGTAACAGAATACTCGGTAAAGGGGAGTAAAAATCAACCCCACAAGCAGCAGGCAGCTGTCCCAAGAAGAAGAAGAAACGCCCTGTAGTCCAATTTTTTATTGTGCTGGTTGTGCTTCTCCACATGTGCATCAGCCTGAAAAGCACCCACCGTAGACCAGACCCTTCTGCCCCTGCATTGTCCTTCCAGCCCTCTCAGTGCTTCTACCTCCTCCTTGCTATCCTGTAGCCCCACAGTGCCCTACACCCGTGTTAACCCCACATGTCCCACACCTCCACACCATCTTTTCTGCTCCCTGTGCTTCCCCAGATCCACTCGACGTGGAGGCATCCTCACCTGACTGGAAGGAAATCTCGCTCATCATCATCCAGGTGTCAGCGAAGTAGAAGCGGCAAAGTATGGCTTTACCCACGCGCTGGTTGAGGGGGACAGTCACAAACCTAGCGCTGGGGTTTTTGTCATCTAAGACAGTTGCCACCCCGACAGGTTCGGGCTCCCAGTCTGCAATCAGGCGTGGTTTGAACAGACACTCCACCTTCTGGAAGATCTTCACCCCCTTGGAAAACATGTTGTTACAATGCACCTGGGAAGAAGAGGAGCAGATCAGAGAGGAGGAAGGCTTACGCACACCTAAATCAAGCCACAGGGATTTTCTGTTCATGAAGATTTTCTGTTTCTAATTTCTCCCTGTGTGAATACTCCTAACCCAGAATGAGTGACTTGTTCCAGCAGAGCTTCATCCACTCGTAGTGTACAATCAGAAAATTTGTGCAAAATTGATTCTGAAATAGCTCTTAACTTTACCCGCATTAACATTAATGGTCAAATATGGGGAGGCTCTTCAAAAGGCCCATGTAAAAATCAAACAAACCAACCCTGTACTAATCTAAAGCTTCACAGACCAATTCTCTTGAACATACACAGACTAATTCCCATGAACATACACCCTAAGAGGGGAAAGAAAACCACACCAGGGCTCTAGCCTCTTCTAGAAAGCCTTCAGCATCCACAGTCTAAGATTGCTTCTTCCAAAAAAATGACCAAGCAATACATGCAGGCTGGAGAAGATATTCCCCCTTGACACACAGCAGCTCTTCTGCTATCGGTGCTCCTTGAAGACAACTGAAGATCTAAATTTTCTTTACACCATCGCGTAAGCCTGCATCCACCAACCTCTCTTGATGGCTCAGTAGATCATTGGGCTGTCCCTGCTCCCACCACTGGCGTAGCTAATGATGTGGAATTTGAAGGGCAATCACTAATCACCTGCTGCTGCTGCCAAGCTAACATCTCACTGAAACAAAGGTGTCCTCTCTCATCTCTGAGGTGGTTCTTCATAAGCCACTTCAGACTAAGCAGTTCGCAAACTGCTTTGAGGCTGACTTCACACCTCTGCATTTGGGAGGTTTGTTTTACCCTCCCTTTCTGCTCTTGGTTTGCACCCAAACAAAGAGGCTCCAGCATAGAAGTGACATCTCTGTGTCCCTGGGCTGTGGCCCTGCAGACCCAGCAACACCAAAGTCCTGGGACTCTCCCAGGCCTCCAGAACTTCCAAGGAGCAGGCTTTGCAAAGAGGGACAAGGCTTGGAAGGATCCCTTAATGCTGTTTCTTCAATGCAAATCTCGCCCTGCACCTTTTTAAACAAACTAACATGGCAGTTTAAATCCTGCCACCCAGTCCTGAAGATCTAAACCACATTATTTTGGCACTGGGGCCAGTGATCAGGAACAAGGTGACCCTTAAAGTCTTCAGTATCCCTCAGTCCATTCCGTTTCCATAGCCGTGGTGGTCTGACCCTCCCTGGTGACTCCAGGAATTATTTCCTAATGACGATGGAGTATTAGCAACTGTGACAACAACAGCTTCCAAACGAAGGGCAGCTTTGAACTTTATTAATTGCTTGGCCTCTGTGAGGTCTCGCAGTGGATAGCAGCGAAGCAGTAATGAGGACGACAGGCCTGATGAGCAGTAAAAAGACAAAAGAGGGGTATTTGCATATAATTAGGAACAGATGAAGCTTAGACAACGTTATTCAATAAGGAGAAATAGTCATCCATAACAAGGCAGGGAAGGCTGAAGCCTGCACTATACAATTTGTGCCGTATTTGGAGAGGAGTTGGATACGGTCACATCTTGGACTGCTCCAGAGACACTGTCTATTCCAGACACCGCCTACCAATGTCCAATTTTATAACAGGCAAGCCTAAGTCATTTGCAATGCAGCTGCAATATTTGCTAACGTTTATTTTTAATACTTCCTTGGATACTGGGCAAGCTCAGAAAACTGGACTGAAGCTAACAGGTATGAAGCTACAACACAGCATTTACAAGCCACCTGGCCTGTAGAAAATACATGCAAAGCTGAAACAGACAACGTTCAATTAAGAATGAAGAATAATTTACGCTAATCAATACAGCTTTACAATGAAATACTAAATGAAACAGCTATTTTTATGAGCCTATGTGTTTGGTTGATCAGGGTGGCTGCGTTTATGTGATTTACCATATTTTTATAAGGCATTTGACTTACTCATTATAACATGTGATTCCAATTAGCATAGTATGAACTCACAAACTACATTAATGGATTAAAAATTTGTCAACTAGTAAATCTCACAAGTTTCAGGGCACAAATCATTCTTCTGTAGGTGTTTTTCTAGCAGGAATGTATTCCTAGCTCAAGGTTATTCGCTACCTTTTTCAATGATCTGAAAAAGACAGCAGAATCGCTAGCAATAAGATCAATTAAATGAGGAAATAAATAAATCAAAGTTTCCTAAAATAATCTGAAGTTTTCAGGACTGACTCATTTCAGGTGAACTCGGGAACAACATGTAAGTGATGCTTTCTAAACTGGACTTTTATCCTGGACACCAGTAACTTTGAACTGACTTTTAGCATGATACCAAAGCCTTAATGAACACCGGCTCTGTCTGTTGGCGAGGAGAAGCGATATGATCACAAAATTCATAAACAAAGAAAAATCACCCAAAAGGAGGAAAGTGGTACCACTCTTTTACACAGTTTGATGGAAAACCTGCATTCAGTTCCGGTTTCCATACAGCCAAAAGAATACTGGCAAAGGAAGAAAGGATTGGAAGACAGCTACAGGAATGACCCTGGATCTCATGGGGAAGGCACTGAGAAGTTCAGGCCGCTTAGATTACTGAAGAAAAAATTAAGAGAGTGGTTTAATCACAGTGTAGAAGCAGGAAAGTTTCTGAGAAGGCAGGGCTCTTTCTTTTTTTGCCAGCAAAAGCAGACCAAGAGCCAATGGTTGCAAGTTAAAAATAGACAAAATAAAACTAGGGTAAGTAACCACCAAAACAATTTACTTAAGGATGTGGTGGGTTCCCCTTCATTTGAAATCTCTACAAGAAAAGCCACCAATCCTTTTTAAAGGATTCTTCTGTTTACTACAGACTCAAAGTTCAGTTCATCCTTTTCCTGTGTGTTTAAGAAATTTCCCACAGCACAAGCAAAGATTGAGGCATCGAGAGAAATTTTTGGTCAAAACGGAAGCACGTTCCTTTACCTCAAGGGTCAGGCAGCCCTTAGACAGTAAGTAGCCTACATCCTAAATCCTCCTCAGCTGCCCAACCACTGCTTCAGATGGCTGCCTGTTATCCCTTTGAGCCAAATACTGAAAGGAGAGGGACAGGATGCCACCCAGAGGGACCTGGACAGGCTGGAGACCTGGGCCTGTGCAAACTTCAAAGTTCAGCAAGACCAAGTGCAAGGTCCTGCACCTGGGTCGGGGCAATCCCAGGCACAAATCCAGGCTGGGGAGAGAATGGACTGAGAACAGCCCTGAAGAGGATTTGGGGGTGTTGGTGGATGAGAAGCTCAACATGAGCCAGCAACGTGCGCTGGCGGCCCAGAAAGCCCCCCACACCCCAGGCTGCACCCCCAGCAGCGTGGCCAGCAGGGCGAGGGGGGGGATTCTGCCCCTCTGCTCTGCTCTGGGGAGACCCCCCTGCGGCGCTGCCTCCAGCTCTGGGGCCACCAACATCGACATTGTTGGAGCAGGGCCAGAGGAGGCCATGGAGATGCTGGGAGGGCTGGAGCCCCTCTGCTGGGAGGACAGGCTGAGAGAGTTGGAGAAGAGAAGGCTCCAAGGAGACCTTAGAGCCCCTTCCAGTACCTGAAGGGGCTCCAGGAAATCTGGGAAGGGACTCTGGATCAGGGAGGGCAGAGATAGGACAAGGGGGAATGGCTTCAAACTGAAAGAGGGGAGATTGAAATGAGATCTGGGGAAGAACTTCTTTGCTGTGAAGGTGGTGAGAATCTGGCCCAGGTTGCCCAGAGAAGCTGTGGCTGCCCCATCCTTGGAGGGGTTCAAGGCCAGGTTAGGGGGGGCTTTGAGCAACCTGGTCTGGTGGGAGGTGTCCCTGCCCAGGGCAGGGGGGTTGGAGCTAAATGATTTCTACAGGTCCCTTCCAATCCAAACCACTCTGCGATTCCATGAGCTCTGGAGAGGCAAGTGCTCCTCTGCTTCACTTTCTACATTGACAAACTTGGGATGACTCCTGTTCTGTCTGTGGTGGACTCTACTGTCAGGCTCCTCATATCCTCCTGCTTTGCAAAGAGGATGCAGAAGGGATATTTGGAAACACCCAGACTCAAAGCCAGCCCAGGCTGCTGAAGAGGGACAAAGCTGACTACCTTCATGGAGGTGAAGTTCCGTGGTCGGTCAAACTGGAACTCCATTTCAACAGAGCCCGTGCTGAAGCTCTCGTTCTTCCAGCCAACATAGTCATAGCCCGGCCACACACGGTACTGGTGGCTCTGTGTGAAATCATCCAGTCCAAGCACACCATCCGTCAGCTGGCCCAGACCACCGTACAAGTGCCTAGTGAGAAAGAACCAAGAGTTAGGCAGAATCCAGCCCAGAGAGCTCAAATGGGAAAGCACACAGCTCCTTCAACGGGTACCAGGAAAATATTAGTTTGTTTATTTATCTTAACCCATCCTGGACAAGAACTCATTCCCTGTTATTACACAACATCACTTATTTTGTTCAGGCTGGGCTTTCAAAATCTTTCCCTGCTTGGGAAAAGGCAGAAGTTTTTGTATTGATATCAAGCACCGACGGCAAAGCCAAGCTACGAGCAGAGCCTCTCGAGAACAAAAACAGACTACAGAAAATGACACTCTGTGCTCTCAAACAGCTTTAATTGCGGCATTTCAGCATGGAGCTGCATGGGAGGAACCGCTCCATCCTGTCCTGGGGGATCCAGTAGGGAAAGCTTTGCAGGCGGGCACAGAAAAGCAGGAAAAGCAGCAAGACCACGGGCAGCTCAGGCAGCTGCCAGCTCTAACCAGGATCATTTCTGGCATTGCTCCTCGTGCCAGAGGGGAGTGTTATCGGCTCCTTTTCCAAGGCTGACCAGGCTCTTCACCCAGGACCCTGCCTCATTCTGCCTCCTAACCAAGGGTGCAGAGCCCCCTGTACAGTTTCCCAGCACAGCCCCAGAGCAGAAGGTGTCAGGTGTGGGACACTCCTGACTCACCTGCCCTTCTGGGCACCATCCCTGCCATGTCCCTTGTCCTACAGCAGGGAAAATGCAAACAGTTTGGCTCTATTAGTGCCTGAACTTGCTGCCTGGACCCGTTCCATCCAGCCGCCTCTGGCGGCGTTTGCAGCCCGGGCTGGGCTGCTGCGTGCACTGAAGCTCTGCAAGTCCATCCCAGTGGAGCTCTCCTGACACCAGAATTTGCACAGGTATGTGGGCCTTTGAACTCCAGAACAGGATTAGCAGCTGGAAGAGGCTGACACCTGCTCCCAGGCCAGTCAGGGATATGACCTCAAGGTTAAGGAGTTTGAAAAGTCCTTGCTTAGCACATTGGGGTTTGTGTCTACATCTGCAGCTCCCTGACACTCCCCAGCAGACCCTGCTCCCTCAGTTACTGCCACACAGCCAAGTGTAGCACCTACACCTTTCTGCACACAAATCCCTTCTTTTTTTTTTTTATTTAATATCCAATTCCTACTATTATCTATGCAGCTTGAAAGCATCAGATATTAACATATAAAGACATTGTTACCCAGTATCTTGCAACACCCCACAAGCGTGAAGAATGCACTTTTCACCCCCTTATTTTAACCTCCAGCACCACAGAACACAATGATGTTTACAAAAATCACCTCTAAGCATGAAAAAAATTATAGGCAACATTAAACATTTTCAGGAAGCGAATACCAACTGAAACAGGACGTAAAATAAAAGCATCTTAAGTCAACGGATGACACCGGGTCACTGAGGAGACACTGTCGGGTCACTTATTAGGCACATTCCCACCCAGGCAGGGATATGGTACCTCGAGAGGACACCCATGCCCAAGTCTGTCTGAGGTTTCAAGACACTGAAACACACTTAGATACCTATTTATAGCAAAGAAAGTGGTCACACTAAATGTCTGAAAGTTCAGGAAGTTATTTAACATTTCAGCTACAGACTCTTAATGAGCTCTCCTTCCATAAGGGACAAGTACTGAGTAAACCAGAGACACCTCAAAATGTCAATAACGTGCCACCCTACCCAACTAATCCGTGACATGAAAAATTAACAGACCTTGTAACGAGCTGCCAAAATCCAGGTACTTTAGGCTTTTTGACTCCAAATTGGAAAAGCATCATACCCAAGAAATCTTTACAGTGAGTAATCAGCCACCATCCTCTCATGCCACATTGGCAATGGTGCCTTTGCTGCCCTGGAGCTTCTCACAGGGAGTGATGCAGTTTTCCAAGTTGTTTCAAGTCCATCAGAGCTTTGCTTTCAAAAACAATTATCTCAAAATCTGTCCAGAAGCTCACAGGTACCAAGTGCAGGCCTAGAGTTCAGGTGTTGCACGCTTTCTTGGATGCCCAGTTTACCCTGGAGACCTCCTGCAACAGTTTAAGATGCAATCTGCTAGAGAATGCATTTCCCATATCAAACTGCAGAAGCAACAAAGGCAACAAGGAGGGGAAGGACCTTCATCTGCTCCAGGGACAATAGGATGGAGGTAAAGGTCCAGCCAGCTCCCCCACTCCAATCTGGGGCAATAGAAGAATAGCAGCACATTATGATCTGCAGTATCCATGACAGCTTAAGGCTGTACCTGAACCAACAAAGAAATCAGTGCAATGAATATGGTCACAATTAGAGACCAAGAGCAATGAGGGCTTTAAGGCAGTCAGACACATCAGCACTGTGTCATCACATCATGTAAAGATGGAAGCTACGAACAAAGACAGCACTCAGCTGTATAAGGACACATTCTTCTCTTTAAAGAGAAGCAACAACAACTTCTATTAACTTTTTTATTAATAAAAAAATAATTTCTTCCCTACCAGGCTTTGGCAGCTGGGGGAAATGGATCTGATGCATCCTGAGCCCATGTCCTCCTTTAAAAGAGGAACTAATAATGTGTCAAAGGGCCTGGAATAATGAAGCCATGATGCTCTGGGGAACTAATAGGCTGGCTTGCAGCTCTGGAGACCTCAAAGAAGCGTTTGGGATACAAGATACTAGTGATAAGGTAAGTAGGAAAGAAGAAATAATTTGCACAGTGACCGAGAGAGAACAGGACGACTTCTCCCACCTGCGCTCCTGGTAGCCATCATAGGTCGAGTCATTCAGATAAACGATGGGGAAGCCAGGAGCCGCTATTGTCCCTCCTTCAGGGATGCTATAGGATGCCAAACCATCTAAAAAAGAAGGCCATATACCTCAGAAACACAGCAGCAGCAGCCTTCCATCATCTCTGTCCATATGATCCTTTTATTTACGATGTGGACCAACAGAAGCAGTTCCGTAGGCCTGGGATTCCCTCTGCATACGTGGGGACGCAGGCGGGTCCCAGTCAGCATTGTTTAAGGACTACTTTCCAGTGACAGGCATGGGAATGGCTACTTACCATACCAGACACAGCCATAGAGCTCCACCCTCATACAGACAGTCATGGGCATCTCCGTCACTGGAATCACCCGCACGAAACGTGCGATGATGGGAGGCCGAAGATCTTTCAAGACCACGTCGTAAGTATCGATGTTGCCTTGGATCACCTGGAGAAGAGAGACCCTTACCAGCAACTTCTCCCTGTCGTGCTGGTCATTCGTACAGCGGTGTACTTGTCCCCCATCATTTGAGACTGGGGAGCTTTCCCATGCAGTACCTGCAGAGGATTAGCTGCTGCTGCTCCCCTCCTACCTGGTACATGGCTTATGGGGTGAAGGGTGCTGCCATGTCACCTCCTGTCCACTGCAGGCCCATACCAGGCACTATTCTGAGGAAGAGGAGAAAGGCAGGCTGGAGAGTAGGGCCCGAGAGGTGATTGTCCCCCTGTACTCGGCACTGGTGAGGCCTCACCTTGAGTACTGTGTCCAGTTTTGGGCCCCCTACCATAAAAAAGACATTGAGGTGCTGGAGCGGGTCCAGAGAAGGGCGACAAAGCTGGTGAGGGGTCTGGAGAATAAGTTTTCTGAGGAGAGGCTGAGGGAACTGGGGTTATTCAGCCTGGAGAAGAGGAGGCTGAGGGGAGACCTTATTGCTCTCTCCAACTCCCTGAAAGGAGGGTGTAGAGAGGTGGGGGTCGGTCTCTTTTCTCAAGTCACAGGCGACAGGACAAGAGGAAATGGCCTCAAGTTACACCAGGGGAGGTTCAGATGGAGATTAGGAAAAATTTTTTCACGGAAAGGGTTCTCAGCCCTTGGAATGGGCTGCCCAGGGAGGTGGTTGAGGCCCCATCCCTGGAGGTGTTCAAAAGCCGGGTTGATGTAGTGCTGGGAGGTCTGGTTTAGTGATGATGCTCCTTGTTTGTTGTGTGGGTGTCTATTTTTGTCAGTGAGGTTGACGGTTGGACAAGATGATCTTTAAGGTCCCTTCCAACCTAGAGGATTCTGTGATTCTGTGATTCTGTACATGTGGATGATACATTGCAGAAAGCTCCAGTAACTTGCACCTAACTTTCTTTCTTCAGGTGACTTTCCACGTTCTCTCTAACAGCAGTTAACTGAGCACTTGCCCTCATCCTTTGTTACCTGGCAGAGGGTCCTGATGCCCTTTTTCTATGAGCCTACAAAATTCCAGAGGTGCTGCGGCGTTTGGGGGATGAAGGTGCAAGTAGCTGCAAAGCAGATGTTCAGAACAGAAGTGTTTGGCGTTGCCTCGGTCACCCCATCCCGCTGAAATACAGCCTGACAGGGCAGGGACTGTCACCCTCCCTGTCCCCTGTTTCACCACTGCTCTGGGAACAGCCCACTATTCATTTTGACAGTCGGTGTGTGGAAACAGCCGAAGCTGTCAATCCCCCAGCAGTGGCCAGAAGTGCCTGAGAGATTTTTTTTAAAAAAAATATGGACCCGTGGAAACACAGTAAGAACACTTTTGATATCAAAAGTCTGAACTGTAAGTGTGTGGGCTTCATCTAAGCTGGCTCCACAAGACCTTGCTGGCAGGAGATAAAACCCAAGAGGAGATAACATAAGGCAGAATATCCCACATCTTCATACAGGAGTTGAACAGATCCTCTGGAGCTGCCCATTTCTTGGGGAATCTTGGGGGTGGCAGGTATGTCAAGCCAAAAAGTCCTACGTGGACAGAATAAGAGGAAAAACTTACTCAGCTGTCCCCCTCAGCAAAAGGTACACATGCAGTGGCCCTGTGTTGGGAGAGCTGAGATTTTTGCCTGTCCTGGATGGACATCTTCCGAGAGATGAAGACACACTTTGCACAGCACCTCCACAAGGTGGGGTTGCTGCTATTGAGCACACTTGGTTTCTCAGGACCAAAAAACCCCGTGATAGCTGTGTGAGGAACAAACTCAGCACCAGCTTCCAGTCCTGGCAACTACTGATGGCCATCAAGAGTCCCAACACCACCAGGAATGAAGTGGTGCTGCTGGTGAACAACTGTAGACGGCTGATGTCAGAAGGCAGTAAGAGACCAGGACCAGACAGGGCTGCACCATGGAACATTAGTCATGGTGTCAGAGAGGAGGGGACAGGGACAGCAACCTGAGCAGATCAGAGCTGGAGGTGACTCTCTTGGTGAGGAGCTGCATGTGCTACACATCTAATGATGCAACGTCCCGTGAGATCTAAAACTTAACACATAGTGAAAGGGTTGGGTTTTCATTTGGCATTTTGGGTTTTTTTTGTTGGGCTTTTTTTTCTGAAACTATTTCTGTGATCTCCTTGGACAGAGGTGAAAGGGTTGGGTTTTCATTTGGCATTTTAGGGTTTTTTTTGTTGGGCTTTTTTTTCCCTGAAACTACTTCTGTGATCTCCTTGGACAGACAGATATGCCAAGATGGGCTCACACAGTCACACTTTGAAGTCTCAGTGATTTGGAATCTATCAACTACAGGACTGGAAGAGGACCCCCAGTGCATACAAATAAGTAGATTAGGGTCTTGCATCTTCATCTGCACCTCAGTCCAAAGCTTGAATGATTTTATAGGACCTTTTTACCAAATTATTTGGCCACACCACAGTGCTTTTAAAATACGGATTTGCTAATGGACACTGGTGACACATTTTGAAAAAAATGTTTTATGGAAGGTAATTTTACAGAGGAGCTGAAAGGGCAGGAATTGCACCCCATTATGTGTGTCATGTCCAGAACAGCAGCAGCAGAGGAGCAGAAGCATCTTCGAAGGATACCAGGAGGGAAACCTTTTTGGTCTCACATGATGGGGAACAGGTACGCACACTGACAGAATATACAGAATAGAAGAGAGGATGGCTCAAATGAAGCATGTATTCAGCTGTGTATGATGCTATATTACCTTATTATGGCCTAAGAGGGAGATCTTTCAAAAATTGACCCACACTAAATCGTAACACCTGACACAGTGCCCTAGAGCACTGCTCTGCACAGAACTGGGGTGGGAGACAAAACCCATTTAGCTGCTTGTGGACGTGTAACCAATTGAATGCTGAACTGAATTCTGATATAACTCGACACACAGACAGGCTTCACCTAGGGAAGTACCGATGAAGAACAGTTAGCCCCACGGAGTTTAAACTTGCCCTCCCATCCTGCAAACACAGAACACACCAAAATGAGAGGGATGGGCAAGATAATGGTAACGGCCAAATAGCCAGTCAAAGGTCTGAGTGAGCAAATAATTCATGAACAAGCCAGAAGCTATTAATTAACACTGCAATACAGCGTTGTTTAGATAAATAGACCCCACTGTGACTTCCAAAACACCCCCAGTGCTAGAAAACATCACCACACCAGTACCTGTTCTAGCTTGGCTTATGTCTTCAGACTCCACAAGCCAACCTGAGGCAGGGTGAGCAGGTCAGAGGAGCTGCAGGTGAGAGAAGGGGACTCCTGCCCAGGGAAAGTTTAATAAAGGCTTTTGAACACAACCCAGAGCCCAGCTAGGGCTGAGCTGTGTGCTCAGATCTGGGGACCGCAGGAGACAACAGTAGTGAGTGGGGAAGCTCTTTTGAGTATGCATGCTCAGCACATTTCCTGCCCTCTAAACTGCTTCCTCCCTACATTAAACACGGCTATCGGGCACCCAGAAACCCATCTCCATTCCCTGCCACCCCTTCCCTCTTTTTTAATCCCAAAGCAGGCATCTGCTTTGCAGCTTCCAAATTAGAAGCAAGTGTCTGGCTGGTAGAGGGACATTCCCATGATGTTCTGAACATGGGCAGAAAGGTAGTGAAGAGCCACATTTTTCAGTCGCAGCAGTGACTGGGATTTTGGGGATCAGGTCAGTAACAGTCCACCATCACAGCAAACAGAGGAATAAGGCAGGGGACAGTGAATGCCTGACACAGAAGAGTCAGGATAAAGTTTGATGCACCAGGGAGTACATAGAGGATGTGCTTTCTACAGTCTAGTTCTCAGTGACCTGACTTCTGTGTGCTCCACGATTCGGTTCCTACTGCACTCACCTTCCTGCCCTGACGATCTCTCCAGGAGATCCAGCGCTCTCCGTTGCGGCTGTAGTCAATCCGGTAAGCGCGGGCAAATTCCTTGCCCGTGGCACGGGCATGTCGTCCCTGAGTCCCAATCAAGGTGATGAAAAAGAGCTTGTGCAGGTCAATTTGAAGGAACTGCACATCTTCTGGCTGCAACAAGCCAGCCGGGCACCAGGCTCCATCCCCCTCTTCCCTTTGTAACCTGAGGGGAAAACCACACACATTAAAAATTGTCACTTCCAAGGATCCAGCCTTCCTAGTAACTGAGGAAACACCTTGAAACCTGAGGGGAAAACCACACACATTAAAAAAAAAAATGTGACTTCCCAGGATCCAGCCTTCCCAGTAACTGAGGGAACACCTTGGAACATGGTAAGGCAGGGGACAGTGAATGCCTGACACAGAAGAGTCAGGATAAAGTTTGATGCACCAGGGAGTACATAGAGGATGTGCTTTCTACAGTCTAGTTCTCAGTGACCTGACTTCTGTGTGCTCCACGATTCGGTTCCTACTGCACTCACCTTCCTGCCCTGACGATCTCTCCAGGAGATCCAGCGCTCTCCGTTGCGGCTGTAGTCAATCCGGTAAGCGCGGGCAAATTCCTTGCCCGTGGCACGGGCATGTCGTCCCTGAGTCCCAATCAAGGTGATGAAAAAGAGCTTGTGCAGGTCAATTTGAAGGAACTGCACATCTTCTGGCTGCAACAAGCCAGCCGGGCACCAGGCTCCATCCCCCTCTTCCCTTTGTAACCTGAGGGGAAAACCACACACATTAAAAATTGTCACTTCCAAGGATCCAGCCTTCCTAGTAACTGAGGAAACACCTTGAAACTTTGAGAATTGGGAGAAAGAAACCAAATCAGCAAATGAGACCTGATAGCTGGCTACCAAATGCCTCTCCCCTTTGGGGTGATGGTCAGTTGAGACTTAACGGAGTCCTGCAGTCAGTTTTGCCCTGTTCACAACAACTCTCTCCATTTCAGATAGCCTTCACTAACTGTTGGAGCAATTTCTTTCCCAGACACAGACTTTCATGTTGATTGGAAGAAACGATGCTCCTCGGTAGGTAATTGGACACTTGAGGCACTGGAACAGGTTGCCCAGGGAGGTCGTGGATGCCCCACCACTGGAGGTGTTCAAGGCCAGGCTGGATGACTATTTGAGCAACCTGGTCTAGTGGGAGGTGTCCCTGCCCATGGCAGGGGGGTTGGAACTAGATGATCTTTAAGGTCCCTTCCAACCCAAACCATTCTATGATTCTATGAACTTTGAGAATTGGGAGAAAGAAACCAAATCAGCAAGTGAGACCTGATAGCTGGCTACCAAATGCCTCTCCCCTTTGGGGTGATGGTCAGTTGAGACTTAACAGAGTCCTGCAGTCAGTTTTGCCCTGTTCACAACAACTCTCTCCATTTCAGATAGCCTTCACTAACTGTTGGAGTAATTTCTTTCCCAGACACAGACTTTCATGTTGATTGGAAGAAACGATGCTCCTCGGTAGGTAATTGCACACTGAATGCTTTTTAGCACCTTGCTGGTGAAATGCATACCCATTTCTCCTAAAGCCCATACAGTAAGGTCTGACCACCTCCTACAGCTCTAACAAGCACAAAGAGGAGCTATCTTAAAAACACATTTCAGAAAGAGAAGCTCTTGCCCATCTCGAAATTATTCTGGGTCATCTCAACACAACTTTCACCTTTCCTTCGTTCAGCAGAGGTGCTTTTGCAGGACACCGCCAGGTGTATGATGTGAAGGTCTCTGCTTCAAAATGGAACATTGTGGCACCAGCTGCAAAGATTAATGTTTTTATCCTTGGAGAAGGGGTGCCGAGCAGAGAGCTGCAGCCATCAGCAGGTGGAGCCACTGCAGGAAACGCTGCCTTACCCTGGCTGCTGCGGACCCGGCTGCGCAAGCCACAAGGTGGTGAGAGTTTGAAAGATGAAAAATTTATCCAGACACAAAAAGACCACAAAAAGAGCTTTTTAGCAACAGCGATTTCTTAGCAAAGAGCAAGCCCTCGAGGTGCCCTTGTCTTTGGGAGAGCCATCCTGTCTCTGACGAATTGGTAAGTGCTCAGCCCAAGCATCAAGTACTCAGAAGACACCGAAGGTCAAGGCACAGCCTAGAGAAGGTTTTTGTCTCGGGGTGGTCAGCTGTTTGTGCAAGACTTTCTTATGGTGAAGTGGCAAGTAAGAGAAGATATAAGAAAGGCAGGAAGGGTGACAGTGAAATGACAGGGACAGACACCTGCATAGGACAACTATGACCTCTAACAAAATAAAGTCAGCTGGAGGGTGCCTTCATGTCTTCGCCCTGTGGACATCCAGCTGCCCTGGCACTGAGATGATGGGAACAGATGGCAAGTGATGCCTGAAGAGCTGGTGATAAGCCATACCCCAGAGACTAAAATAGTCTCCCAGCTTTCAGACCCACGGGCTTCAAACTCCATTGACACATGACACTTAAAACCTTTGGTCTAATAAATAAATCAATCAACCACTAGGAGAATTCTGTGATTTTGGATTGCCCAAGTTAATCATAAAAACATAAGTGTCATAGTTAACCCGAAATTCATATGGTTTGCACCAAAATTGTTTGGTATCACCATTAGAAACAATTCTGAGGAAACCTACCACTATAAGCATTTGCAAATCCTCAGTTTGTAGCTTTGAGAGAAATGAAATGACCAAGAAATGAAAAGCCAAGCTTCTGAGAAAGACTGTAGTACTGCTTGACACAGAAAAAAATCCTTTAGCTGCTTTTTAACAATTCCTTAACTTCGCAGTTTCCAGGCTTTTGAGTCAAAGTGGACACAGCCCATTTCCTCAATAGGATGCTGTTGAAAAGTTCATCCTTGTAAATGATTTCCTACGATTTAGTTTAAAGTGCTCTACAATAATCCCAGGGGCGCTGTCCCTACCTGACCTGTAAGTCACAAATCCATTAGAGATTTATTCACGGAAGACAAGGGTCGGAAGCCACCTCTGGTCCAATCTCCTGCTCACAGCAGAGCCAACTCCGCAGCAACAGTGAGTTGCTCAAGGCTTGTACAGCCAAGTCCTGAAAACCTCCACACTCTGAGACTTAGCCCCTCTCAGGGTACCTGTCCCACCATTTCATTCTCATAGGGAAGGATTGTTTTTTCCTTAATATCAATTCAGAATTTCCTGTACCGCAGCTGGTGACCATGACCACTGCCTCTTGGTCTTTTATTAAGCACTAATTAGATTTAGTATGGAAGCAGTGAACAAGATCAGCAAATAGGTTTCTTTAAGGGTGAGGGAACTTCTTCCTTTATAACATACTGGATATATAGATGAGAAAAAAAGGATTACATTTCTTTGCCAGAGACTAACCTACCGTGCATACTGGGGTCCTGTGGAATCATACCACTGGCTGGAAGCTGTGATGTCTTCATCTCGTATCGTCCCTTCGTGCATCCCCAAGGGGTAACGGCAGATAGCTGCAAATGGGAACACAAGCAAGGAAAAAATAAATATCAGTACCAATGCTTTCTAAATTGCCAGACAAGTTTAATTAAAAGGCTATCACGCCTAGGGAATAAACATGGTAATGATAAAATGGAGAATGCAAATAAAATGGATCAACTACTTCATAGTTACCCTAAACTCCAATTATAAGCAATGAAATACACTCAAGAGTTAGCATCATAAAGCAGAGTCCAGGCAAGGCAAAAACTTTACAGAGGAACATTTTAAGAACATGAAATCCAAAACCATGTTGGTATTGGTTGCATGACCTATTTTACAATGAAAAATTATTTATCGATAATGATTTTGGATTGCCCAAGTTAATCATAAAAACATAAGTGTCATAGTTAACCCGAAATTCATATGGTTTGCACCAAAATTGTTTGGTATCACCATTAGAAACAATTCTGAGGAAACCTACCACTATAAGCATTTGCAAATCCTCAGTTTGTAGCTTTGAGAGAAATGAAATGACCAAGAAATGAAAAGCCAAGCTTCTGAGAAAGACTGTAGTACTGCTTGACACAGAAAAAAATCCTTTAGCTGCTTTTTAACAATTCCTTAACTTCGCAGTTTCCAGGCTTTTGAGTCAAAGTGGACACAGCCCATTTCCTCAATAGGATGCTGTTGAAAAGTTCATCCTTGTAAATGATTTCCTACGATTTAGTTTAAAGTGCTCTACAATAATCCCAGGGGCGCTGTCCCTACCTGACCTGTAAGTCACAAATCCATTAGAGATTTATTCACGGAAGACAAGGGTCGGAAGCCACCTCTGGTCCAATCTCCTGCTCACAGCAGAGCCAACTCCGCAGCAACAGTGAGTTGCTCAAGGCTTGTACAGCCAAGTCCTGAAAACCTCCACACTCTGAGACTTAGCCCCTCTCAGGGTACCTGTCCCACCATTTCATTCTCATAGGGAAGGATTGTTTTTTCCTTAATATCAATTCAGAATTTCCTGTACCGCAGCTGGTGACCATGACCACTGCCTCTTGGTCTTTTATTAAGCACTAATTAGATTTAGTATGGAAGCAGTGAACAAGATCAGCAAATAGGTTTCTTTAAGGGTGAGGGAACTTCTTCCTTTATAACATACTGGATATATAGATGAGAAAAAAAGGATTACATTTCTTTGCCAGAGACTAACCTACCGTGCATACTGGGGTCCTGTGGAATCATACCACTGGCTGGAAGCTGTGATGTCTTCATCTCGTATCGTCCCTTCGTGCATCCCCAAGGGGTAGCGGCAGATAGCTGCAAATGGGAACACAAGCAAGGAAAAAATAAATATCAGTACCAATGCTTTCTAAATTGCCAGACAAGTTTAATTAAAAGGCTATCACGCCTAGGGAATAAACATGGTAATGATAAAATGGAGAATGCAAATAAAATGGATCAACTACTTCATAGTTACCCTAAACTCCAATTATAAGCAATGAAATACACTCAAGAGTTAGCATCATAAAGCAGAGTCCAGGCAAGGCAAAAACTTTACAGAGGAACATTTTAAGAACATGAAATCCAAAACCATGTTGGTATTGGTTGCATGACCTATTTTACAATGAAAAATTATTTATCGATAATGATGCAACATAAAAAGGAAGAATTTGTTAAAGCTTTTTCTTCTTCTCCTGGAATAAACTGGATGCTCAACCTGCATTCAAATAGGAACTATTATTATTCTCAATGGTCCAGTAACAAGTAAGAAGTTAAACAGCTTCTGTTAGAGAGGACTAGACAGCCTACGGAAATATCTGCTCTGTCGTGTCTCTGCAGGTTAGAGCTTCCACTGGAGCCCAAGTCCCATCCTGGTCTGGTCCCTGCCTCCAGCCCCAAGCAGAGCAAGCTTTTCTCTCCAGTTCTTCTCCAGACTCTCAAACTTGGTGCCTCCAGGGAGCACAGACACAACAGATCTCAACAAGCTCAATACACCAAAGACGGTGCAGATGTGACTCACAAATCCAAGCTGGCCAAGCTCTCTCCCCTGACACAAGTTCTTAAGCGCATCTTGGAATACGAGAGATGCTTCAAAAAACTCAAAATGTTAATGTCTTCATTAAGGCTCAGTATTCAAAACAGGCAAGCAAGATATTTTTGTCAGACTGACATCAACAACAGATTAAGAAGAAAGTTATACAGGATTAAATCATGAAACAATTAAAAGACAAAAACACAGTCAATGGCGAGTCCCAGAAAAAAAAAGGAAATGGACTTTCCTATAGATTTTTGGCCTTTCCTATAGATTTTTGGCCTTCCTCTGAGCTCACAGCAGTCCCAGCTCCTCCCCTGTCTGCAGTGACACGACCAAGTGCCAGCACATGCTCCAGTCACTCCAGGGTGGCACACGTGGTGGCTGGCATCCTCACTGGCACACCGCCGTGCCAGCAGCTCTGCCTGCCCTGCCCTCAGCCAGGGCACTGCCTGGGGGTCCCCTCCTTTCTCTCTCGGGACTGCTGCCCCTGTGCCAAACCTGGATAAAGCTCTTCACCAGGTTCAGAGGCTTCAAGAGAAGATGGGGGCATGAAACCCACCTCGTTGTTACCACCACACAGAATAAACCACTGCAGGTTGAACCTGCCAGATTTCCGAGTAGGAATGCCTGCAGGGTTTGGCTGCAGCTGCTGTCAGGCACAGTGTCAATGAAGGTGTGATGTTCTATATAGTCCTAAATATCCTTGTAAAGGAGATGGGTGGTGAGGTGACAGTGTTTGCTGATGACACCAGATTGTTTAATACTTGAAAAAAAAACAAAACAACAAGTTATGGGAATAAATACCAAACAAACTAGAAAACACCATTACACCATTGTCTGTATTCGTGGCGAGATGCCAGCCTGATATGGAATAGAGCTCTTACTCCTTCCTTCTCCCATCCAAAGGCAGTGAAAGCCACACAGATGATGCAAAAGGAAAAGATCAGCAGCCTCATCACGACAAAAGGGGTCACTGAAGTATGACAAAAATAATGTATATCCTGAACATTTACTCACTGTCTCTCAAAAAACCAGAACCAGGAAGCATCAAAAGATCAGGCAGCAGAGTTCAAAAAAATCCCCATATGCATCCTAAATCTATTAAACACTCCAGAAGGCAAAGGTTCACGTGGGTTCAACAATCAGGTAGAGAAACTCGGAGCTACCACGGGTAAATACACCAGTGCCAGCTCAGAAAGCTTGGGGTAAAGCCCTGCTGTGTGGTTGCCCATCTGTGCCCTCTTCCAGAACCAGGACACCAAGCTGGCTGGGCCCCTGGTCTCACCCAGAATGTTCATGCATACGTCTGAGGTTTCTTAAGAGGCTTCTTTACAGGAGAATTGACTGGGAGGCAACTGGTGTCTGGCTGGGATCAAGCATGATGACCATGGTTGTTAAAAGCCAACCAAGAGCTCTAACCTTGCTCTGACACTGACCAGTAAGTTCACAGAATCACAGAATCACAGAATTGTAGTGGTTGGAAGGGACCTCAGAGATCATCGAGTCCAACCACCAAAAAAAAAAAAAAAAAAAAAAAAAAAAAAAACAAAAACCACCACCCACCACCAAAACAAAAAACAACAACAACCAAACCA
>NW_015090961.1:810727-842954 GCF_001431845.1 Calidris pugnax | reverse complement strand
AAAAAAAAAAACAAAACAAAAAAACAAACAAAAAAAAAAAAACAAAAAACAAACAAACAAACAAAAAAAACCACACCAGCTCCCACCACCTAAACACACAACAACAACCTCCAAACCAAAAAACCATCACCCACCCACACAGCACCCCACCACAAACCAGTAATCTTGGGCACTAGAGCATGCCCTGAAGAACCATGTCTACACGTTTCTTAAATACCTCCAGGGATGGTGACTCCACCACCTCCCTGGGCAGCCCATTCCAATGCTGGATAACCCTTTCAGTAAAGAAATGTTTCCTAATATCCAACCTGAACTTCCCCTGGCGCAACTTGAAGCCGTTACCCCTTGTCCTATCATCTGTAACTTGGGTATAGTGGTGAGCATAGCTGCCTTCCAAAGTTCAGTAGACCAAACTAGCCTCAACTGCCTTCACTCTTACCTGTCCCACCACAGACCAGTACAATCCAACACAAGAGGTGCTTCAGACCCTCCTGGAGCAGATCAGATCAAGATAATCAATGGAGCCCATGGGCATCACAGCCAGGGAGCATCAGCAGGGCTATGGGTGTGCTGGAGTCTTGGGGGGAACACCAGGGCATGGCCCCTTCAGACAGAGAGGGAGCTGAGAACGCAGAGCTGCTTGAGGAAGTCACAGGCAGAGCTGAGCAGTGTGAGCAAAGCTCCAAGCTTATTTCTTGGTGAAAAAACATAACTGCAGGAGGGTGGGATCACAGCCCTGTGCTCAGAGCCCACCCCACCTCCCAGCATCTGATGGGGGGAGCCATTCCAGTTCCTTCAGGTGTGCCACCTCCTGTGCTTACCACCACCAAAGGGAACCTGCATGTGCCTGACTCTCTAGCTGTCATCTCCCCTCTTCTTCCACTAGGTTTTAACCATCAGAACCAGGTGGCAACCCCAGTTCAAAGTTGGACATGGGAGGGGGGGTACAGCGCTGTACCCCCATAACAAATGCCTAACAGGGAGCCCTGGGGTGCCTGCTGAGCTCCTCCCAGATCTCACTTCACTTCTGGCTGGTTGTAGCCCAACCTCAAACCTCTGCAGGTGTCTACAGGCCAGAGCAGGGTCAGAGCCAGCCAAAGGGCTCCAAACAAAGAGAGCCAGACCCAGCCAAGCCAAGGAAGGCCCTCAGGAGAACGCTGCTGCCTCCCCACCCCTTCAGCCAAGCTGGAAAAGGATTAGATTCATTTATTTCACAGACTCTCTCCAGCTCAAACCATCTCATTGCAGAGATTTTTGCAATATATTGCAGACCGTTATCTTACTTATCTCCATCATGATTATAACTTGCCAAATCCCTCAGGATAAGAGGTCATGCCCTCCACAGGGACTTATAGGCTCATGTCCCTGTCTCCCCCCTAGCTCTGTGCCAGGTAGGGTTTTCTACCTTTCCTTCCACACTTCTCTCTCCAGAACACCTCTTGCCAGCTGGAGAGCTGTGGCTTACACTTTACTAACTGGTAATTTACTTTCCACAGCGAGCACGGTATCTCTGAGCCAGTCTAGAGCCAGGTTTGTTGTGCAGGCCACACGGTCAAACTCATGAAGAGGTAACATTAGGGAAGAATAGTCTAGAGCCAGGTTTGTTGTGCAGGCCACGCGGTCAAACTCATGAAGAGATAACATTAGGAAAGAATTTCTCCCAGAAAGAGTGGTCGGGCATTGGAACAGGCTGCCCAGGGAGGGGGTTGAGTCACCATCCCTGGATGTGTTTAAGGGACGTTTAGATGTGGTGTTGGGGGAGATGATGTAGGGGAGGACTTTGTAGAGTAGGGTAGATGGTTGGACTCAATGATCCCAAGGGTCTCTTCCAACCTAGACAATTCTATGATTCTATGATAACCAAAGCTCAAGACAGGCCTGGTGAAAGCACACCCCCCCTGCAGAGTGTGGGCAGAGAAAGGAGTCCATCCATGCGCCTCAGCCCTCCTGGAACACTCAGGAGAAGTGTTTCACTCCAGCACAGATGTCAAGGAAGACTGGACAACTCAGTCCGGAGGAGGACATTCAGGGGCTACATTAATTAGGACTTTTACATGCATTCGTTAAGTTTATGTGCATTCACCACGAGAGGGCAAAGATTGGCTCAGAACAACCATAAGAAAGGTGGGAGATTAGAGTCCTCTCCCAGCCCAGCAGCTCCCTACCAGGGTTGACTTCGGTGCCAGATGGCTCAGGCAGTGTGGCCAACAGTAGCATGCAGAAGATCATGGTAGCAATCGGAGGCGCTGTGCAGGGTCAGACGGGTGCAAGTCCTTCAAAGCCAGCAGCTGCCATCTACATTTCTGAAAGACAAAGCAGAGAGAGAAGATGAGAGTCCTCCAAAGACAGGACTTCTCTGTGCTGCAGACTTGCTCTGTTGTGGTTGCCTCAGGACAGGTTGGGCAATCTTCCATGCCCTCAAGAGCATCTTAACCTCAGCCCTACTTTGACCCATCACCTGATCAGAGGCTTGGTGAGGAACTAATGATTGCCCGACCACCCATACCACCTCGAAGGCTATTCATTCAGTTCAGCTTTTGGGAGCTCAGCTGCCATGACTACTGTGCAAACATACTCTCTTAACTCCTTTTAAACAAGTCCAGTGCAAAGTAATCTCTCCCCCCATCAATTCTTCACTTTCCTTATTATATTAACAAGCACTGAAGCAGCTTCTACACTGAATCTGGAGAGTCCAACCAGGCTCCCCAAGTGGGGTTTATCCACCTCTATCTGCACCAGCTGCCTACTCCAAGTAGCCAAGTGGGTCCTCTGGAACTTGTCACACAACCTGAAGATAAATGTCTAAAACAGGGCGAAAACAATCTCTCCCAACATGTCCCCATTGCTGCCAAAAGAGCATGTGCACTCACACATGGAAGCACACTTAATTTCCTGTTTGGAAACAAGGAAAATAGCAAAGGGCTTAAACACTGGCAATTTCAGTGGAAAGCCATGATAACACCTACAGGAACACAAGGTCACATCAGCAAAGTTATGTGAATTCTCTGTGTTCACATTCACTACAAAGAGCCTCGGGAGGTTCCCATCCTGGAGGACAGCTTCACAGAAGGCAGGTTAGAGGCTCCGTCTCATATTGAAGTGTCAGGCGAAAAGAAAACAGAATCAATAAATGAAAAGTTGCCAGAACCAGAGGGTGTTTGCTCGAGAATCCTCAGAGTGGTAGTAAAAAGACAAAATTGAATGTTAGGATTTGTTAGTAAAGGAAGAGAGGACAAAAAAGGGACAATCACTATGCCAGTGCATATACACATACTGGAACGACAGAGCATCAGATGCTATTAGCTTAAAGATTTGTAACAAAAGGCTGTGTTTTTTTTCCACCCAACATAATTAAACTGTACAAGTCACAGCCGTGAGTTGCCGTGGATACCAAACCAATTGGATATATTCACAACAGAAAGATACCTTCGGATTTAAGAAGCCGTGGTGTAAAACCTTTGGCTCAGGAAATCCCCCAGCCGCAGATTGCTAGACGCCCAGAAGCTAAATCAGGGTTAGAATCACTGAGGCTTGCCCTGTTTTTATTCTCTTTCCTAAGGATTTGCTACTGGCCATCGTCCCTGCTGGATTCCGTCGGAAAAGATGGCTCTGAGCCTGAAAAACAACTACGGGCCTTCTTGGGAAAAAAGCCAAATGCTCATGCAGGAGGAGAAACTAATGAGGGGTGGATGCTGTGCCCAGCCATGCAACAATGTGAGAAAACTCAAAAAAAGACCTTAAAATTACCAGGACCCCTCCTGCTTCAGCCACCTCGTGTGCTCCATGTGAGCCCCCTGGCCAAGGCTGGGAGGAGGGTGACCACAGGGTTCCGTGATTTCGCGGCATCTTGGGTGGTGAGCGTGCAAAAGCAAAGCACGGGAGAGAAAAGGCAGCCCCTATCTCAGCAGGAGGGTCTGGCAATCCAAGAAGAGGTTTTGCCCAAGCACTCTCAAGCTGTGTGCACATCCAAGGTTGCCTTTCCCCCCCCCCCAAATGGAGAGGGGTGATCTCCGATGCAAACACACCAATGCCCACCATCCCGTGACAGACTGCACGTACAATGGAGCAGAGACTTCTTGTAGCCACGCAGAGAGAGGCTTTGGTAAAGAGCTTGAAGACAGACCTGGTGGGTCCAGAGAAGGGCGACAAAGATGGTGAGGGGTCTGGAGAATAAGTCTTATGAGGAGAGGCTGAGGGAACTGGGGTTATTCAGCCTGGAGAAGAGGAGGCTGAGGGGAGACCTTATTGCTCTCTACAACTCCCTGAAAGGAGGGTGTAGAGAGGTGGGGGTCGGTCTCTTTTCTCAAGTCACAGGCGACAGGACAAGAGGAAATGGCCTCAAGTTGCGTCAGGGGAGGTTCAGATGGATATTAGGAAAATTTTTTTCACTGAAAGGGTTATCAGGCATTGGAATGGGCTGCCCAGGGAGGTGGTTGAGGCCCCATCCCTGGAGGTGTTCAAAAGCCGGGTTGATGTAGTGCTGGGAGGTCTGGTTTAGTGATGATGCTCCTTGTTTGTTGTGTGGGTGTCTATTTTTGTCAGTGAGGTTGACGGTTGGACAAGATGATCTTTAAGGTCCCTTCCAACCTAGAAGATTCTGTGATTCTGTGATGTTAATCCATGCAGGTGATTTGCTGGGGTGCCCTGGAGGCCCTCAGAGCAGGACTCGCAAAAGGAACTGCGGAGAGTTCAGCACCAGAGGAGACTCTTCTCCCATGGGACGTGAGAAAGGAAAGTGTCATGAACATTAAGGCTTTAACTATAAGCACATTCCTGCAGGAGGTGATGGGAAACACAGCAGAGAGCTGTGTGGTGGTATATGGGGTGCCCTGACCATGCCCCAGTTGTCTGCCCAGATCAGCTGGGCTATCGTGGATGCAGTCTGGGCTAGAGAAGATCTTTCCCCTGGGTCTCCATTCTGGACCAGCCACTGAACTGAGCTGCAAATCGTTGAGGAGACCCTGGCAGAAGAGCAGTAGCATGGAGACCTCTCCCAGGTGACTTCTCAGCTGGAGTCCTCAGATGGCAGAGGACGAGTCCACATACACTCCGTGCCCTCATCACCCCTTCAGGGGCCAGAAACAGAGCCTGGCAAAGAGGGAGATGATCAGGCATCTGTAAAGGCACAAGTTGGCTCCCAACAAAAACCATCCTCGGATTTCCCTCTGACTTGGCCAGGGAGCACTGAAGCAGCAATTGTACATCACTAGATGACCAGAGCCCACTGGTGAGCTAAAGAAAATAAATACGAGAGCAACTCCAGACATCACTAAGTGTTCTAATGCCCTGGCATCACATTGGGTCCAGAAGCCCACCAAAGAAGGATCAAGAGCAGGGAGGCAGATGCTGCAGCAGAGCCCAGGGACGAAGGAGCACCCATCCTTTGCTACCAGCACAGAGCTCACAGTCAGGATCGGCTACTGCCCTGAGTAAAAAGGACTGAGATGAGTCTTAGCATGAGGATTTTAGCACAACTACTCTTTTGTCAAAAGACAAGTTTGTCATCCTCTCAAAATCACATGGAACAAGCCATGACAACAGCCACCAATACCACAGCAATATAACATTGGGATGTGTAGCACAAAGAGCAACATTATCTCATTCGACCAGGAACAGCCCAAACACCACAATTTAAGTGCCCAATTGCTTTATGTAAGAGCTCAGGCCATGTTCTAAATCACAGCTATTGTAGTGCCACGTCATGGAACCACTTGAATACAGCGATCAGAAGGTAAAAGACAACAGGAGGGAAGAGGGAATGGGATGGGGACAGGGAAAGTCACACAGAGATGCCCAAGCACCACACCAGCTCCTACCACTGAGCCATCAACCAGTGCTGGAGGACAGGTATGGACTGGGGCACCACAGACAGTTGGCACACACAATCACAGAATGCTATGGGATTGGAAGGGACCTCTGGAGATCATCCAGTCCAACCCCCTGCCAGAGCAGGGCCACCCAGAGCAGGTCCCACAGGAACGTGTCCAGGCAGGTTTGAACGTTTCTAGAGGAGGAGATTCCACCACCTCCCTGGGCAGCCTCTGCCAGGGCTCTGCCACCCTCACAGGAAAGAAGTTCCTCCTCGTGTTCAGATATAACTTCCCATGTTCCAGTTTTTGCCCTTTCCCTCTTGTCCTGTCCCTGGGCACCACTGAAAAAAGCCTGGCCCCATCCTCCTGACACCCATCCTTTAAGTATTGATAGGCGTTGATCAGATCCCCCCTCAGTCTTCTCTTCTCCTGACTAAACAGACCCAAGTCCTTCAGCCTTTCCTTATCAGAGAGATGTTCTAGGCCCCTCATCATCTTCATAGCCCTTTGCTGTACCCTCTCCAGCAGTTCCCTGTCACCCTGCCGCAGCCACTACCCTGGGCTTCTCAGGACTTGATGGGCACATGGAGGTCAGCAGGTCAAGCTAAGAATGGTGTGGCTTGAGGGAACTGCAAGCCAAAACTGGAAGATGTGTCCATAGAGACCAGCCTGGCCTCCAGGAAAGACAAGGAAACCTTCAAAGCTGGCTCTAGAGCTCACCTGTCTGCAGCTCTGTGCCTACGAAAGCTGGCTTTGAATTTGGCCCTTGCCTAAACAGTGTCCAAGATGAGCAGGATGCATCCTCTTGGAATGTGTTTATCTCCATGGATGACAAAGAGAGCCTAAATGGCTGGCCTGGACTAGCCTCCTCATTCCCAGGTGGCCACAGTTTGGTGAGCCAAATTCTCACCTTTGTACATGGCAGTGACACATTATTTCCAGTAGTTCAGCCCCACGCAGGGATTTCAGCAGCTGGGCTCAGGCTGTGCTGGGTTTGCTCTTCCCACCACACTTGGCTCCCAGTCCTGGACCACCAAAGCGCGTGTTTGGGAGTCCCGGGAGAGGTGCTGCACACAGGGAGCAAACACACTCATTTCTCATCTTCTAGAGCTCTACAGCAGCTGCTGTTCCCTTCAGCAAGGTCACCAAGAGTGTTTCTCACCCCTGCCTCATAATTCAGAGGAGCCTCAGCTCCACTCAGGAGCTCGTGCTGCCGGAAACCGCTGTTTGAAGAACTACTGATGCTGGTTTCTGCTGAGTCTGAATCTCAGCTAGCAGTAGGTTGGATTCCCAAACTGCACGCTTCCCAGTGCTACAACACACTGAAATACACTACTAAATACAAGCCTCTGTACAAACTGCTTGGAAATCATCTTTCTAATTTTTTTTTTTTTTTTTTTGGGTAGACGACTCAATAGTTCTCTTTCGGCAGCAGTAGAATCCCTTGCTTCTTCCTGACCTGCCCACACATACACAGAAAGTGCCAAAACTCCAGCACAAGCCCCAAACCAGCAAGAACAGGATTAGCAACATCCTCACAGAGGCAAGAAAGCGTTAAACTCTGTTCTCAGGACTGAATGGATCAAGTTGCTAATTGCTAACAGCTGGCTGCAGGAGAATAAAATCCTGTTACAATCATTGTGAGAGTGGAAAAAAAAAAATCTACTTGCTGAAAAACTCACTAAGAAATGCAAAAGAGGGCAGTTTTTTCCCCAATATACCCAGCAGATGCCATGTCTAAAAAGCCAACCCATCTCTCTGCAGAGGAATGGCTCGTGGTGACCCAGTGCTGTCCCCAGCCCAAGGACAGGACCTAGGAGAAAAGCACAGTGGGCACAGGAGGGAGCTATTCTTTAGCGATGTGCATGAAGAAGGTGGGACTTGGAGCTCCTCCAGGTACTGTTCTCCCTCCAGAGATCCATTATGGAGGCCTGGCATGTTTGCAAGCCTCTCTAGATCCCAACTGAAACAGGCATTTGTTTTAACTGGTTCCTTCGCAGATCATTACCTGGGAGTGGGACCTTCGGGTTTGCTGCAGGAATCCCGTTACAGATGCCCAGCGCTGCGCCAAGAAACTCCATGGTCATGACCAAGACTCATAGCTGTGTGTATGATGCACTCTGTATGTACTACAAGGGGATTTGTCCTAAAGCAAAGTATCCTCAGAAGAAGATCAGGAGCAGCCAGGAGGACTGGACGGCACCTCCTAGCATTCCTCAAGGAATTCAAGGAGGAAACAACAAAGCTCCTAATTGGGACAATATCTGAAGCCTGAAGAAACAGAGGCTGGAAAGTGTAATTTCCATTTTTCTGGCTCCAGAATGATGGTTGAACATTTCTCTGCACCTCAGAATTAATCTGAGACACCCCAAACACAGCAGTCTTTCTCTGGAGCACACACAACACATGGAGCTCTAGTTTGGACCAAACAGAATTCGCTGACGAAAGGATTCTGATCACTTCTTAAAAGGTTTTCGCTTAGTTTACAATTCAAATACTTCATGCTGCTGCTATCAGTTTGGGGTTTTTAGGAAAGCTTTTAAGCCCCAGTCATCTCCTCTCTATACGTTCCTCTTTACCAGTGATCCTGCCTTTGCAACTCTGCTAGCACCACACTAAGAGTGCATGGGGACAACACGTGGGAAAAGGCAATGTCTTCTCATGAACCCAACTGCCATAAGATTGGAAAAAGCAGAGCAGGGCTGCTGGCCTGAGAAGGTGGCCAACCACTCCAGTAGAGCTGCTGGAGGGTGAATGGATGGGACCAGTACCAGGACAGCCATGCCACATGTGCAGAAGCCCCACAAGAAGGTTTTCCTTAGGTGACCTTGGACCGTGGTCTCTCTGGCCATCCCTAGATTTGATCAACCAGGCAGCATGGGGAGAGGTGTCTGCATGACACAAGGGTGGCATGTGGACGTTGACACCAAAAATCAACATGCCAGACAGTAATAGGGGAGCTGGGCTGGCCCAGCAAGATCCCAGCATGAAGTGTGAGGCTGCAACAGGAGATCCTAGATACAAGCACCAACAGAGATAGTCAGGAACAGCAAAAACCCACGGCAATGTCAGGAATGTGGTTGGGGACATAAGGCAGGAGCAGTGACCCCACAAGGTGATATCCAGAGCAGCAACAAGGCTGGACAAATAAGCAACCAGATTTTAGGTGAAAGGGTTGGGTAACAAAGATGCACGTGAGAAGTAAGACGTAGCAATGGGAAAAGTGAGACCTGAATAAGTTCCAGCATGATCTTTGAGGTGGCATCAGGAGACCTGTCACCACAAGAGAGACAAAAGAACACACTGGGCTAGGAAAGGGACCACAGCACGTGGGAGTGGCACACGGGGTGGGGACAGGGACACAACAGAGCTAGGTCTGAGGCAGTGGCAGAAGAACAGGAACATCAAGGTCTGGGTGTACTTTGTGGTCACCCTCTTGAGAGGAGGGTGACAGGACTGCCTCGAGGCCGAGGAGGGTCTGAATCTCATTTTCCATGTTGTAGCCACCTCACCCTTGCTAAATTTTAGGACAAAAACAGCATTCCAGTTATTCATGACACCCATTTAACACTGGAGAAGGTTCAGCCCATGGACCCAAGCCTGAAGAAGTGCCTTAACTACAGCCCCCAGAGCTGTGGGTGCTTTTGAACAGGAGTTGGGAGACCCACAAATCCTCTGGCATTTTCCCATTGCCTGTTGGCCAGTCCCACAGGAGTGGGGTGTCCTCAGTTTGTGACACTGCACAGAGCACTCTTGTCACAAAGCCAGATTTAGAGATAAATGAACAAAAGCAATTTAATCCATCGAAGGAACCAGGCCAAAATTAGAAACCATTAGACAGACAAAGCCAAAGATAAGGAAATGCAATTCATTGTACTAATAATGGGTGGTTCTTAGCTCAGCTACTCCAAAAACTCACCCTTCCCCTCCGACCCTGGGGCGAGGGTCCTCTGTGCTTATCTCAAATGAGGAATCTGGAGGTGCTTCCCCACGGCCCAGACAGAGACTCTACATGGGACACGAATACACACCGTATTGAATACACCCTAAACCCAAGGGCAGGGGGAGCTTCCTGCACCCCAAAATACATGTTCCCTCAACCAAGGGGCAGCCTCCAGGCTCCATTCCCACTGTTCCCATAGGACAGAAGAAGCAGGAGAACAGAAGACTTACACAAAAAGTTCCCATTACCTCCTTTCTCCTTGCCCCAAAGCAGCAGCAATCACTGTCCCTCACTGGAGCTTCCTTCCCACGCAGAACGGGCACCAGAGAGCACCCAGCACACTGACATTTTCACTCTAGTCCTGACACTGGCATCTCTCTCCAGCCTTTTTTGGGGGGTGGATTTTTGTTTGGGATTTGGTTTTGTTGGGTTTTTTTTTTTTTTGGAGGAGATTGCTTGCTTTTTTTAGCTATCCTTAAAACATATCAACTACAAGTTAGCAACAGTCCTCTCAAGACCTACAATCTTCCACTGCGAGAGTCTCACATAGCAACCATATATATGACATGTTAACCACAGAGATGACAGATGGAGTATTAAGAGCACTCAATCTAAACCACCTTCCTCCCTCCCCGCTCTCAAGGGGCTCCACCATAACCTTTTACTTAACTGCACTCCAACTCGCGTTCAGGAGGAGATCAGGTTACCGAGTCGCAGAATTATTCAGGCTGGAGGAGATCCTCAGGAGAGCATCTAATCCCACCTCCTGCCCAAAGCAGGGTTAGCACCAATTTCAGAGCAGCCTGTGCAGGACTTTGTCCAGCTGGGTCTTAAAAACCTCCGAGGATGGAGGCTCCCCCACCTCTCTGGGCAACCCCTTCCACCGCTTGACTGGCCGCAGAGGGAAAACATCACCACTCCTTATGCCCAATGCAGAACCTCCTGTATTTTCAGTTGTCTACCCTCCTGCTGCCCACCTCAGTGAAGAGCCTGTTTCTGTCATGATAATCTCCTCTTCGGTATCCCAAAGCCTTCTCTTGTCCCGACTAAACCGCCCTGGCTCCATCAGCCTCCTCAGTGAAGCCAAATTCCAGCATTAAATTACTTAATATTTTCTTCCAAGTCACCACTCGTGAGACATAGGCTCCATCCAGGCAGTGGGACAGCTCTGGTTGGATTTTGCTAGGATTCCCACCAGCTTCTTCATGGGCAAACTGGGGAATAACTGAGTTTGCCCCGCACTGACACCAGAGCACTACTCCATGGCCCCGTGTTTAGGGACTGCGTGGATCACATTCCCACTGGTAACTATTTTTGAGAGGTATCAGGTGGCGCTTTCTAAATCAACTTATTCAACATAGTACGGATCGGTGAAATGGAAACAGAGATTCTGCCACCTTAGCACAGCGAGAAGACAGGGTACACTGACAGCAAATAAAGACCAGATACCACCAAAACTGACCCACTGGAAAGCAGCTGACCTGCTGGAAAACAGCTTTGTGGAGAGAGACTTTGGAGTCCTGGTAGACAACAAGTTGCCCGTGAGCCAGCAATGTGTCCTTGTGGCCAGGAAGGCCAATGGTCTCCTGGGGTACATTAAAAAGAAAGTGGCCAGCAGGTCAAGGGAGGTCATCCCCCCCTCTGCTCTGCCCTGGTGAGGCCACAGCTGGAGCACTGGGTCCAGTTCTGGGCTCCCCAGTGCAAGAAGGACAGAGAACTGACGGAGAGGGTACAGCAGAGACTACAAAGATGATCAAGGGACTGGAGCATCTCTCTGCTGAGGAAAGGCTGAGGGACCTGGGGCTGTTCAGCTGGAGAACAGAAGACTGAGAGAGGACCTCATCGATGCTGAGCAATATCTAAAGGGCAGGTGGTAAGAAGATGGGGTCAGATTCTTCTCAGCGGTGCCCAGTGACAGGACAAGGGGCAATGGACAGAAGCTTGAACACAGAAAGTTCCACCTGAACATGCAGAAAAAATTCTTTCCTGTGCGGGTGGCAGAGCCCTGGAAGAGGCTGCCCAGAGAGGTGGGGGAGTCTCCTTCTCTGGAGATATTCAAACCCACCTGGACACGTTCCTGTGCAACCTGCTCTGGGTGACCCTGCTCTGGCAGGGGGTTGGACTGGATGATCTCCAGAGGTCCCTTCCAACCCCTACAATTCTGTGTTTCTGTGACAACTGCTCAGGAGGGTGTTTCTCAGCCCAGAGGCCACCAGCTCCCAGTGGTGAGACACCCAAGTAGAGCATGAAGGACATGCCAGAGATGTGACCCTGGTCAGGGCAAGGGGGACCTGCCATCACCGCTCTGCCCAGAAGTGGACACGGGGACCCGACACGCTCCTGCTCCCAAAGCCGAGCCTCTTCTGCCTCCCAGGAGCAGCAGCATTTGGTCAACAGCAGGGAACTCAGTTGGGATCCAGGTATGTGATGTCAACGCAGTTACTTTTGGCAACTGGTACAGGAATCTCATTAAAAACCACAATCTGAAGACTTTTCGGACGTGATCTGCTTTCCATCAGAGCACATGGATCACTGAGCATGTTCTTTCTTTAATTGGACATTGATTTACAAATGCACCAGCTTCCCCAGCTCTCTCTCTGGATGGGGGTTTGTCTCAACCACCTCTTGGTTACCTGCTCCCACTCTATTTTAAAACACTGCTACAATATTTCTGTTTTCCCAAACTTCTGGAACTCCTTCGGTCCTCCCAGATTTATTACACGTGGGCAGCCAGGATTCAGAAAGCTGCTCTGCCAATTTGTTTTAAACAAACAGGTTCCAATCTTGCTCGAGTTTCAAAGACTTTAAAACCTTATCTTGTGTTTAGCACCCTCCCTCGTTACCAGTGCAACGGAAGGTATTTCCACGTCCTCGTAAAGGAGAGCCCATCATCCAGCTTCTCCCCAAACACAGGAAACGTTTTACTTCTCGCTATTGTTATTAGCAATCAGTTGGTTTTTTTAACCTTTCCCAACAATATAAACACCATTGATAAAATTTATTTTGTTTTACTGATACTAAAATATTTCTCACTGCCCTGAGATACATTTGCTATGCTTTTTTTTTTCAGTTATCTTGAGCTTTCCTTATTAATTGCCTGCCTTCCAAAATACCTACTTTGCAGTAACAGCTACTTATTTACGATTTTTTTTTTTTCGCTAATTGCTCCTAGTGAGTTCCTTTTAAAAAGATAAAACATGATTACTGGGGCAGACTGTGCAAAACCTGAAGTGAAGCAAACAAAGTCGCTTACAGCAGCCTGTAGTACCCAGCACCGAGCTGAGAAGCTGCTGGTTTTTGCGAGGGTGGAAGCCAAACTCTAAGAGATGGTTCAGTGAAAATCAAACCAGAAACACTATTTTGGAACATCTACTGATTTAGTTGGCCATCAAGTTTCCATCAAACCACCACAGAAATGCTGATACTACCAAAAGCTACGTTTTATGGGTTTTGTACAATGTCTCTTCATGCTGATAAAGCAAAAATTCAGTGCACCTGTCCCCGGCACACAGACCTTGCCCTTTTCTTGAGGAGCACCACTGGTTCTGCTGGAGTCTTACCAAGAAAATGGTTAGAAATGTGGAAAGCCACAACACACATCTCCAAAAAGCTACCAAACTTGAAGAAGCTTTTCCAGTATCAGAAAGGAGCAAAAATTATCACCACTCACTGCATTCCACAGTTTAAAATAGCTCCAAATACCAAGATGCAGCAAGTGGGAAGTGTTAGTGCCCTCCTATAGCACACGGGCCTGAAGGTGATGGGACAAGGCAGGTTGTGTCCTCGGTGGGTACCACTTCTTCAGAGCCTGGGCAGAGCACACACCAGAGCACCCAACCAAGAAAGCCACGTCTGGGTACACACAGCTGCTGTGTTCTGCCGCAGCAAACTTTGTTTACTACACAAAGTGGTTTTAGAGTTTAATTTATAAAGTGCCTGGCAAAGACGGGAGCAGTGAGTGGCAACGCTTAGGGATCAGCTGAAATTGCTGCATCAAGGCTGGAGACTCCAGTGAGGACTTTCCAAGCAGGTCTAACCGTGTTCTGCTGGGTTTAGTATTTCCTAGGATACAACTTTACAAGATAAAATTTAACTTCTCGTGTAGAGAGATGAAATTTCAATTAACTACATGTTCCAGCAAAATACTTAGCAGGTCTATAGACAGTTCAAAGAAGATCTTTGCTTACCACAATGGGTTTCAATCAAACCAAGAGTTTTGCTTATAAACAAAAGGAAAAGCTCCAGCAGCATTTCACAGCCATGGAAAGCCAGAGTGGCCAATTCTGATTAAATTTTCTCGAGGCAGACCAGAAAACAGGAGCCCACAGAGAAGTACTAACATTTAGCAATTACACAGAAGGCAGGGAGCTGCAGAAAAACCTGGGATTGTTTGAGGCAAAGCTGAGAGAAAAAGGAGAGATGAGGAGGGACAAAAAAGAAATATGTAAAATAATGATGCCTAGACCCAAAAGAAGGATCCCATTTACCTCTTTTCCATACTGAAAATGAACTGAAATTAAAAAACAACAAATTAAAACTGAGGAAATGAAATTCCACAGCATACCATGAGCATTAAGCCTCTGGGAAATATTGCCACAGAGCAATGTGGGAGTAATTCAATAAAATATTGGAAGTGGATCTACATAATAAGAACATCTGCGATTCCATTAGGAGCGTAAAAGAACGAGTACAGTGGATATGAATTTTCATCCAGCCAGGCATAAGCAAACCAGTAATTAATGTAACCAGAAAGCTATCTCCTGCTCAGGCAGGTTGCTCTGCATTTGTCTGCATTCAGGCTCCTGGGTTTTCATGTGCAACGTGCCCAGCAGCCGCTGCCCGAGATAAGGGAGTGCTTGAGTAGGTGGGCTGTGATCTAATCCAGTTTGGCAAGCCTGGGTCTGTGGATAGAGATCAGATTTCAGTTTTCAGCAGCTTATTGTGCAGTTTCTCAAAAAGAGAAACAACACTACCCACCTTCATTTATTATTTTTTTTTTTTCCACAGGGATTATCCTCTGTGGCACAAAAAGGGCAGATGAAATTTCAGCCAAACCTATTTAAATAAATACCTGCGGAGCAGTGAGTGGCTCTGGAAGGCTCCGGTGGAAACACGGCTATTTTGGAAAGTTCTCAGCACCTGAAAAAATGGGTTTACTGGGGAAATAATAAGATTTTATCTAGGAGGGCTGCTACTAGAGAGCCCCATGGTTAACCCTAACAACAAAGATTCTCAGGAGCAGCTTCCTACATATTCACACTCCTATGTTTTAGGCTAAAACATGACTCTGAGAAAATTTGACAGTGACAAAAATCGCAGTAGGTACATCAGGAGGGGACAGGGAGGTCTGCATCTCCTTGGGAGAAGAGATGAGTGAATACAGGCAAAACGCAGCCACAAAACTCATGCGGGGCAGGACCCATAGGGGCTAACAACAAAGATTCTCAGGAGCAGCTTCCTACATATTCACACTCCTATGTTTTAGGCTAAAACATGACTCTGAGAAAATTTGACAGTGACAAAAATCGCAGTAGGTACATCAGGAGGGGACAGGGAGGTCTGCATCTCCTTGGGAGAAGAGATGAGTGAATACAGGCAAAACACAGCCACAAAACTCATGCGGGGCAGGACTCAGAGGGGCTCGGAGCCCAGGAGCGTGTCGTTCCCCCCCCACTTTCCCACCATCCACAAGCGACTCGCTGCCAGCCCCAATTTCTGCATATCTGACTCAGCCCCAGCCCTGAAACATTGCAGACAAGCATGTCTGAGAGCTCAAACACCACGGGCTTCCCCGGAGAGCCACAGCCCCAGAAACCGCTTCTGTCTGGGAGAACAACACCGTCCAGCTTCCCATTCCTGCCCAACAAAAGATCCCGCGGGTCCCAGAGGGCCCTGGGCATGGAACGCCGCGGGAACACCCCTGATCCATGAACCCTGCGGGAGGAAAAACAGGGCGCAAAGAGCCACCATTTCCCTCTCGGCCCAGGGAGGAAAAGCCTTCACCTCCCAGCGCTGCCACCTCTCCAAACCCCCCTCCATCGCCAGCAAGTCTCCAGAGGCCTTTGTGCTTTAGCCAAGGACAGAAAGGCGCAGCGGGGAGCGAGCTGAGCGCCAGCCGAGAGCCGAGTTAAGCTGGAAGGAAGGACCCTACCTGCCTCGCCCAGGGCCCGCTGAGCACGGGGAACAACTGCCATGTCTCTTTTGAACTCCATAGGTTGAGCCAGGCTGTAGTTTCGACATTCCTTGCAACTTTCCACCAGCACACATGATATGTTCAAACTTGAGTAACTCCTCCCTCCTCCCTCCCTCCCTCCGCACACACAGACAGGCCCAGGAGATGGCCCTGCCTCTATCATCCCAGTTCCTATAGCAACTCCTGACCCAGCAGATGGAAACAGAGCTGTTTTCTAGGCAAATCTGCCTTCTTGGATTCCTCCGCTCTTCCCTGCTGTTGGCCCCTCCTTGCTCCAGTGCTCTCCCCAGGGGCTGCTCCGCTGGCACTTGGCCCAGACTTCGCCTGGAGGAAGGCCAAGCTTTGAATTCATTTAGTAAAACCACAACATAAAGCAGCTCTCCTGCTCAGGAAGCAGGGCCCGTGTAGTCCCAGGGGTAAGCCAGGCCCCGGCACGGCACCACAGAGCCTTCTTCCACCTTCTTCTTCAACACGGCTGCCCGCGCTGGCAGGAGAAGTCCCGGGGAGGCCGTCGCCATGCCGTGCTCCTCACGTTCATCCTTCACCCGCCCCTGTCATCCATGGGGGGAAAGGTAAAAAGCAAAGACAGAACTAGTAATTTATTAAGCAAGTCCAGACAACAGGATTATGGCAAGCACAGAGCGGAGCAGGGATGGTTCTCAAACATGTGGACTTTTGCTTTTCCTGGAAGAGGGGAAGCCCAGCAGTGACAACAGTGCCACCATCACAGCGGGGCACCCCTATTGCTTTCCTCACGTTGGGGTCCCCCGGGAGTGAAGATCACCAATGCAGCTGGCAGACAGCCATGCGACATCACATCCTTTTACTTTTCACTTAAAAATAAAGAAAGAGGGAAAATACAAAACTCAATAGCGGAAGGTGGCACCTGGGGGGAGATAGTTACCCGGGGTGACAGTAGGAATCCCAAGGCAGGTGACATTGCTAAGGGTCCATGGTGGCAGGACAAGCAGGACCGCAGCAGATGGAGCCACAGGAGGCATTGACATGGCCATGGGGGCCAGCAGGCTGTAGGCACCCACGGTGACCATTAGGTCTCAATTAGGTGACCAGGAGCAAGGAGCACAATGCAGGAGGAGACTGAAGAGCAGAAGATCTTTGCTGACTTGCCTGTTGGAAAATGCAGGTGCTGTCCTGCCTCCTGCAAAGAAGCTGCTCAGCAAGAGATGTGCTGCCACATCCCGTTCAGACACCACATCCCAGGGGTGGGAAGTGGGTGCTGGTGTTGTACACGAGTGACACCCATGGAGACTCTACAGCTGAAGGCTGAGAAACAGGGACAGCAGCCATTCAGCCCCTTCAAAGACTCCCATATGCCCCACCAGCCTCAAGCAGGAATCACAGCAAAGCATCACCAGAAGCAGCAGGTATTTTGAGTATTCATAAGGAAAAAAGGAAGCAGACATGAACCACACTGTGCCCACACTAAGCCCTAACTGGAAAGCACATGTAAGGTGCTCTCAAGGTCTAAGCTGTAAGACATGGTCATATACACAGTCAGATGCCACCTTGCTCCCATTTTCCTCCCTATCTCTTTATCCCACCTCAGCCGCACAACCCTGCTCTTTACCAAGAGCAGAAAACTATTAACTTTTTCTCCCCTGTTAGGTATCAGATGCCACCTTGCTCCCATTTTCCTCCCTATCTCTTTACCCCACCTCAGCCGCACAACCCTGCTCTTTACCAAGAGCAGAAAACTATTTACTTTTTTCTCCCCCGTTGGGTAATTTTTCCATGTTTGAGTGTGTACATCAGCTCAGAGGGATGGGATAATCCCTACGGCTCATACACAATTTGCAACAGAAATACATGACCAGGAGTAGGGCAGAGATGGAAGGATACGAAACCCCTTTCTGCTGGGAAAGCCCTACTCCAAGAGGGTTATTCAGATACTGACTCAGATAACACACACAGAAGGCATTCTCCTGCCAAAATAAGGACGCCTGCCCTTCAACATAATGGTGAACAGGCACCATGCAGGACACAGACCCCTGGGGTGAACTGGGACCAAACCAATTCCCTCTGGAGGACACAAGGCAGTCTGTGGCAGAAGGTACCTCTGGACATCCACAAACAGGGAGTCCAGGAGGGACATCAATAAAAAGCATCAAAGCAGATGCACATCACAGAAGAGACATCAAGGGTCTAGAGAAAGCTCTCCATTCCCCCACGGCACCAGGAAGAGCAAGGGCCCAACTCACAAACAGATTTGAGGAGCTCCTTTCCCCAGGGAAGGACAGTGCCGTGAAGGCACAAAGCACAGCTAGAAAACTGCTGATCTTGCAGTTAGACTCACTGTAGCCTTCAGCACTTCGACACAGAAACAGGGTCTCTGCTGGATGCCCTCTGAAATGTAACTTGAGCCCGCGGTATACATTCACTAATCAATCTAGGGATAAAGCAAAGCAGAAAACAGGCCTTTTTTTTTTTTGGGCTGGAATGAGCCCAAATATGCACAATAACAGATCCCACTCAGAGCTATTACAAACTCAAGTACTTCAGAGAGTTTTGCATCTCACATCGCAGAGGGAGCATACTTCTGCAATCGCATCATCTCTTCTCAAATTGTGTATTTGAGAGACTTCCTAATGACCTCATAGCAGCACATGTGACCAGTAAGTCATCTTCTCAAAGGACTAGAAATAACATCAACAGACCCTGTTTTGGTTTTGCACAGAACAGCTTTCTGCAGCACGAGCAGGTTTCCAAACGGCCAGGGAGCAGAACCCGCTCAGGCCAGGGCTGGCATTTTTATCATTTCTCCCACAGATTGTGTTTGGCTTCGGAAAAGATCAGTCCAATTAACATGAAGATCAAGACCCATTAGCAGATACTAAATTCCATATACAAATTTAGACACAAAAGCTTGTTTATCCTGATGCAGGACTGTTTTTAAGGTGTCTATATGGTATCATGAATCCTAGAAGCATTTCAAAGGCATTCTAAAGAGAGATAAGTGGTGTTCTCACAAAATAGAAAACAATGCCTTGAAAGTGTTTCAACAGGCTTAAAAGAAGGTTTTTCTTCTTCCAGTGCTTAAAAATAACCTGCCATGCTAAGCCACAAAGCAGAATTTGAAATTTGTGAGTGATGAACTGGTGAGCTGTTTGTACTGAAATTGGGAAATTGCCTTTTGCTGTCCCAGAGCCACTGCGTGATCAGGTATCTCTGGGAGAAACCAATGAACAGACATCAATGAGCATGTTGATGCTAACGTGAAGGCAACCAGACAAACAGCTAAAGACAGACTGACAGCCTTGAACCTCTGAGCAGATCCCTCCTCTGCTCCGAGCACAAATTTCTTGCAGAAGAAAAGCTACATAATCACATTGTAGAAATGAATGTCAAGGGAGACACGCACCAGAGCTGGGACTTGCAGCCAGGGAGCTGCCACAGTCACCAACAGTGACACAGGAATATATATCTGAGTAAGGAGGAGGAAAACACTAATCAGGACACCACCTAAAAGCTTCTTCTGACAGGCCCCTCCTGGAGCAGCAGCCCAACGCCAGACCACCATCCTTCTACAGCAGCTCTGCTCATGGTCCTCATACTCCTTCCCTCCCAGTCACCCAGCTCAGGACCTCTGTGCCTTTATCCGAGAAGGCCACAGCAGGGTCCAGTGACCCCAGTAAGCACCAGTGCCTCAGCTAGGACCAGGACCTCACCTGGGGAGTGTGCAGCAAAGCAGGGACAAAGGAGGTGAAGAGCACGGGGCAGTCCCACTAAGGAGGCTGGACCTGAACACATTCAAGCTTTTTTTATTCTTCCAGTGAGGCTGTGAAAGCCAGCTCCCACCTTCAGCTTTCCAGCAACTTCTGATGCAACACAGAAGCCTGCTGTGAAATGCTTTGTTTACACCCCACAGCCCTTTTCTGTCCTTACCCATAGGGTGAGAGCACCTTCACTCCCACCCGACCCCAGCCAAAACCCCCGCTCAGCCAGGCTCTGCAGGGAGCCTCCTTCCATCGCAAGGAAATCCACTTCCAGCCATAGACCTGGGACAAGAGGGAAGCAGGGCAGAGCAAGTCTGGGACACCTGTGTGACATCCTCCGAGAAATACTGACCTTTGCAGACAAAGTGTTGACTAGAGCTGTAGTGCAGGGTAACAGAAGGCATAGAGGTGGCACAACAGGGGATATGGTGACACATACAGACACCTCCTGTGGGACAGACCCTCCCCAAGCAGTGTAAGGCACAAGGGGAGCACTCACCCTCCACCACACACCTCCCACCCCATGCTGAGGAAGCCTTTCCTGCTCTGAAGAGAGATGAAAAGTCCCAAGAGACCGAACCTCACAGCAGTACGGTGTCTCCTCTGCCCCTCAGTGACTTCCTAAATCACCAAAACAAGCACAGCCTCTGCTCCAGACATGGGACAGAGACATCCTCGTGCCCCCAGCAGATAAAGTTCTGCAGTTGAGCTAAGCTGCTTGGTTCTGGGCACCCAGGCAGCCTCTCAGTGAAGTCCCATGCTGGGACATGGGAGCAGAGGAGGCCTCAGAACTGCTTTGCCACCACAGCTCCCTGACCTCCGGGACAAGAATGGCTGGGAAGGCTCCAACAGAGGAACGACAACTCCTCCCCAGCCCCTAAAATCTCACTTGGAGCTTTAATACTCCCAGGAAAGATCCAAACAGCACTGGCCTCCATTTGCCGTGTCTTGTAACCACCCCGGTCCCCAGCTGCTACATCGTGGGCTGCCTCAAAGATGGGGATGAGAGTCGAGGAAGCAGTACTTTTACTCCCAGCTCAGAACAAGTGGAACAAAATCAATTTAGCTTTAGTTGTGGTAATGACAAAGTCCCAGTGAACACGTCACCCAGAAGAAGAGTGAACTCCTGGCACAGAGCAGTGCTCAGCAAGGACATGCTCGTAAACACTCTCCCTGGCCATCTTTGCTGACGCAACTGTGAGAAAGGGGCAGAGAAAAGCATTATCTGCAGACATCCCTCCCGGTCCCTGGACACTGGGACCAGCCCAAGCAGGACCTCTCCAGCCTCCCTGCCTTGCTCTCGTCTGCACGATGAGCCAAGTACCCGCTGGTCTCCTGCAACAGCAAGCGCTGCAGATGAGAATCCACCCCAAGGAAGGGTTCAACTCCCACGAGCCCCTGCTCTGAGCTTCTGACATCTGCTCCCTAAAAGCAGTTGCCATATTCAGCAGGCACAAGGCCTCTTTCAAAGCTGACTTTTCTTCTTGAAAGCACTGGCCAGTATCTAATGTTCCGAACGTTGTCCTCCATGTGTTCATCCCTCACCATTGCAGCAGGGCAGCTCTTCCTGCCCTCCATCCCTGTAACAAGCAGAGCTGCCCAGGTCCCAGGACTGCTGGGGACAAATCCTGCTATCTCACCTGCCATGACACATCTCCAAGCCTGATCCTCTCTCCCAGAAGTTTCCCAGGTGAATCTGTGTTGGGCAGGTTTCACCTCAGGAACTACAAGCTGTGAGGACCTGAGAATGTCTAAGTATTCATTTCAAATCCAGCTCGGAGAGAAGCTAATCAGCTTCATCCACAGGAGATTTTATTCCAGTCCTGCAGAACACGAGCAGAAAGCCAAAGCAAACCACGAGCACTGGCTCTAAGCTTCAGCAAGGAGGAGCAGCACGTGGGAATGGAGAGACTCGGCACCAGCTTTTTGCTTCCCCAGGAAGGGACACCCAACAGGCAGAGCTCAGCTCATGGCAGTGGTGCCATTACAGCTCTGTCTGCGATGCACAGACACAGACCCCTATGAAAAATAAGCAGTGCATGGAAGAACTGGTGGGAAAACACGGGCTGTGAGCCTGAGCCAGCCCCTCGCTGACAGCCCTGAAGCCCCATACAGCTGCTGCTCCAGGACCCTCTGACCACACAACCCCAAAACCTGACCTCTGCACTTTTGGCCCATGCCAGCAGGCAGGGAGCAGCTGACAACAGTAGTCACCACATTTCTGCCATTCCTCAGCAAGGACAATCACCTTCAAACAGCCCGAAGACTGCAGAAACCCAGGCTCCCAGTCCTTTTTGCTGGCTCTGGTACGGAAACAAACAGCAGGAGGGTGCTCTGGGGTGGGATACCAAAGGGCCCCTCTCACATCACAAGTGAGAACTCCTAACCCACCCAAGGACACTGCTGCTTGCTCCAGGCCACCAGGATCACCTGCCCCAAGGGGTGGTTTGCACTGCAACAGCAACACAACACACATCTCCACAGCAGAAGGCAACACCAAGCAGGATCATGACCAGCCCGCAGGAGCTCTCATCTTTAGTGCCGGTGAAGCCCAGACACCATTCCTGAGATGCCGAGTCCAGGGATGCATCCAGATTTGAGCCTAGCAGCTTCCTCGGCGCGGGACGCTTCCACCTCCTCAGCAGCTCCTTGCATCTCAGCCATTTCCCTTCCAAGCAAGGCCTTCTGGCCTAAAGGAAGCAGAAGGGTGTTGCAATCGGCAGCTTTGTGTGAAGAAATCCAGCCCAGCCCAGACGCAGCAGCAGGCCTCTGGTCTGGCCCGACTACGTGCCATTCACGGACACCCACCGCGTCCAGAAGCTGGTGGCATTTCCAAAGGCGAGTTTGCTCCTCAGATGTAGAGAGCTGTTCTGCTCCCATTAGCGCTCAGGACCACGGCAGGCAGCTTAGATGTGCGCTCCAAGAGGCACACTCATCTGGATGACCTGGTGTTTTGTTTTTTTTTTCCCCTGAACAAATTGCAGCAGACTCTGGGGAAAAGCCTCTCCTCCCATCGCGAGGGGCTGAGGAGGGTAGATAAAAGGCAATTGCATGCCTTGTGTATGTGTGGGCTCAGCCTGGCACACAGCTGGCCGGCACCCATCCCACACACAGCCCCAGGGCGAGGGATGCTCGCAGCGCTCCTCCTGCGCCTCCCGACAAACCCAGCTCCTCTCTGGGGAAACGCCACGGCCAACACCGAGGAGAAAACACCCACGTGCTCATTCCAACAAGGGGACACGTCCTACAAGCGCTGCTTCACCTGTAACACCCCGTGCAAGCATGAGAAAACCACTTTAACCGGATCCCTGCCCTTTCCTGCAGAAACAGCACTAGGGGCTGCTCATATTTCCCATACTAGCACGGAAAAGACAGGAGGATTCAGCTACATTACACATTACATTATTGGCCCTACTGGGACATTTCCTAACAGTTCACTTAAATGTTTTTAAACCTGCAGGATGAGGTAATTCAAACCTAAATGCATAACCCACGCTATAAGGTGGTTCACTAGGTACAGTTCTCAAGCAAAAGCAAACAAAAGCTGATCCGGCGTGGTGCACTGCTCCATCCCTGGATGTTTCCAAGACTTGGCCAGACAAAGCCATGGCTGAGGCGATCACACGCTGGAGACAGTCCCGCTTCAGGCAGGAGGTCAGCCTGAAGACCTCCAGATGTCCTTTCCAACCAGTATTTCTCTGATAGCAGATGAGAAGAGGCAGAGTAATTATTGCCAACCGTTTTATGAAAGACTCGCATCGAGTTTCTCCGAAGAGATCTTTCTAGATTATATTAAAAGCTTGGCTAATAAAGATGTCGGCACTGACACAATCAGGGCTAATTCTGTACTGGCAGGGATACTGGAGTACCAGTATCCGTGCCTTGATGTATTGCATGGGTCTCAAATGGGGTCAGTACACTGAGTCAGACTGTCCTTGCACAAATTAACACCTGCCATGAGAGATTTCTTTTCAGCATTTCACTTCAGCTACGTGTTCAAACACAAAAGCTTGCAATAATTCCAAGAATACAGGTTAAAGGCAAGACAGCCAATAGCTCTCAAGACATTAGAAGCAACTAGAGAAGTCGTTTCCCACTGTAAGTCTTTACTCTAGGGAGGTCTCAGAAGCACTGCTGCTATTTGGTGTCCTTCCAGTGCTGGGCTGAGGCCAAAAAATGCCGTACAGAGAGTGAACCACATCTAATCACTGGTGGGTTCAGTCCTCGGGAAGAAGGCAGCATGTCCATGGAGTGCTCTGCCTCCAGTGGGATGGAGAAGCAGCAGCAGGTTCTGAGGTGAAACATGGTCACTGGCCACCAGAGAGACTGCCACCAGTGCCGTTCCTCCCAGCTGTGTGCCCATGGTGCTGCCAGGATTGTCCCATGGGATCTCCACATGGCACTGGCCAGCTAAGCTCATCTTCTCAGGGTAAAGCCCCATCCAGGTTGTCCCAAAACATGAAAGAAAAATGTTAAGATTGCTGCTAGCTAAGCATATAGATAGATAGCATCAAACTGATGGAATGAGGAAGGACACTTTGGGAAGTTGGGTTATTTGAGTAACACCCATCACAATCCAGACAAATGCAAAACATGTGCACTTAAAAACAAAGTCCAGGAGATGAATTTACAGCGTTGGGACCCTTGTCCAGGGAAACAGCGAGGGAGCTCAGTGCATGGCCAGCTCTGCTAGGCTGATCTGTTCTCTTCAGCAGCTGAATCACAGCACACATGGCCAACACCTCATCCCAAACACCACCACGGTGCAGGAGGCTCTGCTGCACGTGTTCTCACTGGCACCCCCAGCCCAGCTCCACTATAAATGCAGAAATGAAAAATAAACATTCCTGGAAGATCACATTACCCAGCACAAAGATGTGACAGCTTGTCAAGAACAGGAGAAACAGCCCTGAGCTTAGCGAAAAGCACTCATTAAAGGCTGGCATTTTCATATTGGAGGACACTAGTACTCCAGCTATTTCTGCTACAGGTTTGGTGGGTTGGGGTTTTGTTCTTTTTTCTTGTTGACAGGCAGAAATAAACAAGCACAAGTGAAATAACACAGCAGTAATACAGATGGACAACAAAACCTGATGCTTGGCTAATTTTGCTCTCTGTAAGAAGGCAACATGAATGCCTGATACAGCTAACGAATGCTACATGCAACAAAAACATGCCCAGATTCTCATCCTTCAAGGAAAAAGAGCTGCAAACGCCCGCGAGCTGGGCAGGCTCTGTCTCTGTATTTGTTCGTTCTTCAGCAGCTCTTCATTATTGACGGGTGGGACTTTTTTACACCTTAAATGCTATTCCCAGAGAAACTGAACTAACTTCTCATTTTCACTGCATAAATTCATCTGGTTGGAAGAAAATACTCCACCCTATTCTTCTGGCCTCCAAATTGCAGCTGGCAGACTCGGGACCTACGACAGTCCCAGGGAAGAAACACAACTGTTTACTTTGTTTGTCTGTCCCTTTTCTGGCCCTCTCCTCCATCCCCCACGGCACATGGGAGCTGGTATCTCCCTGCCATCTCCTGACAGGAGCTGACTTGTTTCAGGTTCATCAGGCACCGGGGCTCTGCACGGCAGAGCTTTGCAGAAAGATTTGGGCACGGTAGCCAAGCATCAAGAAAGGAAAGTCAAATCAGGTCAGGAGAGCATCATCCACGCTGGGAGCCCTTCCAAGCAAACACCCAGAGAGCGGCTGCCTTCAGAGCGGACAGGCCCCAAATCCAAATTTTGGAACAACTCCACCCAGTTTAATTCCTTGCTCATGCATTCTGCAAGCATTAGTTCTGAGTGGGCTGGGGTTTTAACAGCTCCATAGTTGAAGCTTCATGGACAAAACAAGGTTTAAGCAGCACTCTTCAGGGTACAGATCATCACCTCCCATGCGTGGTGGCCCCAGGATGACCATCAGCCGGTCTCCAGGTGGACAGACAGCCCATGAGCAGACCCAGCAGGATCCCATCCAGGAGCAGCATGAAGAATTAAATGGTTGAGCTGCTAAAAAAAATATAGAACCTCAGTGCAATCAGTCAGAGCAACAAGTGTTTTACCAGTCCTTCCCATTAAAAGGAGGACCCTGGGTTTCTCAGCCAGTGAGTAAGGACATGGAACCAAAGCAACTTATGTTTACAACTATTTATTTAGGGAATAAAATAATACAATATAGAAAGTAAGTATTTTAACTGGCTTTGTACTACAGACTCACAAGGATGCCAAAGGAAGTTTGACGAGCCTCCGTATAGGTGTTTTCCACTTCCTTGAGGTTGACTTTCCACCTCTCCAAAATACCTGTGTGAAGTTATACATTGGGAAGAGCTTCTGATGAAGTCCCATGGAGCAGACGTGTGTAAGTGACCAGCAGGGTAGTGATAGAAAAAAAAATACCACCAAGGTCACAGGAGCGACCCACAGAACAAGACATCCCCACAGATAGAACATCGATGTGGAGCGATAGGAGATTTTAACGCATCTTGCTTTATACATTCCTGTCTTCAAGTTGCATAAGATGTTGGCAGATTTCAGGGTTGGGATTTGAAATTCTCCCTGCCCTGCCTGACTCCAATTCTTACTGTTTTTAAAGAGAGAATTGGAACAAGTAGCTCCTATTTCCATAATCAATATTAGTAAAACTCTCCCTCCCCAATCTATTTTTGCATATGTAATGCCTCCTTGATTTGGAAGATGTAATTTTAGGCACAAAGAGGCCCTGGCACCAGGAAGGCGAACTTCCACCTTGTCTCTGAGAACGGGTTGTACTTTAAAGCTACTGGCAACAAAACCATTTAGCTTGCTCCCCTACACTGGGAACACCACCCAATGTCACCTTAGAACAGCTTTGCTTAATTTTCAGCATTCTTAAATGACAGCTGTGATTATTTTGGAAGAAGGGGCCTTTCAGTTAAGGACACCTTAACCCATCTGCCATCAAGGGACATGGAGAACAGCGTCCCTTTTGAGAGCAACTAGAGACTGGAATCTTTCCTCCGCAGCAGAACATTAACAACAAGTCTTCCCTGCTCAGAATGTTCTCATACATTAACAGCAAAAATATCATCAATTCTACATAAATTCCTTCGCTGAAGCCAGCAGAAAAACGTCTGTGGAATTAAGGCAGATGAGAGCCTTCCCTCGCTTGGGCTTATCCCAACACCACACACACTAAAGAGAGAAACAGAGCTAAGGAAAGATGAAATACTTCCTTGCTATCTCCTGTTGCTGTCCAAGCAACAGGACCCAGCGCTTGAGAGCATCCCTTGGCATTCTTTATATTCAGAAAGCTCTTGCTGGAGCACAAAGCTGCCCCAAAGACGGATGCTTTCCAGTCTCTAGTGTTTTGTATGTGCCATGAGGACACTGGGCATGTGACTTGTGTGTTAAAACTTTCTGGCTCACCAGCCTAAGTTCAGATTCTTTCCCTGCAAAACACACTGCATGATCTCATCTGCAAGCAATCAGCCTGAGAAATCAGCTTGTTAAAGGAAGCTTCGAGGAAAGGAGAGATGTCTCTGGAGAATTTGGGGGCCTATATGATTTTAACCAGTTTGTTAAAGCCCAGCTGCTCTTCTCCCCATTGGGGTCACACAACCAAGAAACTGATTCTCCTCCTACACAATTCCAGACAGCAGGACAGTTTGCCAACACCTAACTGGAGCATCCCATTTTCATTCTCCACAGCCTGGAAGCACTCACGTTTTCGTGCAAACTCATTTTAAGCAGGCGCTGGAAGAGTGCAAGAATAAACTTAGAGTTGCAAGTTGAGTAGCATCCGGAAAAGCAATCCATTAAACATGCAACGGTGGTGACCTGGATGCGTAAAACAGAATATTTTCTTCATTTCTGGATATGTATGTCAGCTTTTCCCCACAATTATCACTTGGACTCTAGACATGCACCCAAAGAGAGGAATAACCAGTACATTGGGAGCTCTGAAGAGGAGTAAGGAACAGACAATAAGGTCCCTGGAAAGCCAGCTTTGTCCTGAGATTACTTGAAGTGATGTAACAGAATTTTCCCTAAATTCCTGGCGATGCTGCAGGAGTATCCAGAAGCCCTACGCTCCCCACAAGACACCGTCTTTCCCTTCCCAGTGAAAACCTTGGGGAAGCATGAGCTCTGCAGAGAGTGCAGGAAATGAAAAGCAGTGTTTGATTCCCAGATCACACTCTCAGTTTGTCTTTGCAGGGCCACAAAGTCTTCCTTTAGAAGGAGCACTGTGGCGAGTAGAACAAGCAGTGCGATTCCTGTCCCCGCAAACTCGGTCACATCTGCCTCCCCTGAGGTGTCAGAAGAAGGACCCCCACTCTGGCACGCCAAAGGGGAGGCGGGGAAGATCAGCCCCTGAATCTGCCTTCCTCCACGGTCTCCCATGAAAGCTGTCACACCATGCCTTCGCTGCTCTCAGCAGCATCACCCTGGCAACCCTTTCTTAGCTGCCCTGAGTTGGTCATTCAAGCACTTTGAAAGACTCTGCTTAAAATTCTTGCATAGAAATGGCTGTTCAGTGTTCAACACAGCGTACAGCTGGGAGGGAAAAAAAAAAAAAAAAAAAAAAAAAGGAAAAAAAAAAGCTAGTCTGTCTCTAACAAAAGAGATCAGGAGGACTGACCCCTTGGCTCTTCCCAGCCACAGATTATTCCCAGAAAAGTGATTATTCACCACTTCCAACACCTACTTTCAGTTCAACTTCCAAAGTAACTGTTAGGAAACAAACAGAAAGAAGCAGAGATCAGAGTGGAAAGGCAACACACATTTATTACCAGGAGAGCAGAGATCAAGTTAACCGCAATGGCTTCTCCCTCAGTTTGTCTCTTTTAGTAAAGCTACTTACTACTTTTTTAAAATGTCACCTACACCTCAGCCCAGAGTTCTTGAAACCACTGTGAGAATCACCGTGAGGGACTTTGCCCTGTACAGTGCAGGATGACAGAGTCATCCTGAAACTGTTTTGGTCAATGGTGGCACCTTCTACCTCCAAATGCAACTCCAAACCTCACAGCAATTGGAAATAGCACCCTACAGAAGCATTTTGCTCTCTGTGTCTTTAAGAGAAGAAACACATAGCTCTGACTGCAAACATTCAGGCTAAACAAAATGTTATGAGAAAAGAGTCTCCTTCAAGCTTTTTACTGCCTAGCCAAGTTCCTAATTTTACAAGATTAAGAGCAGACGCCCCCCCCTAAACATATGTCAGCTACTAAAATCAAGGTACAGGAGAACCGCCCCCGAGTCCCTGGAAAACCACATCTCAGAAAATTCTAAGGGGGGGCAATATTGAAGGGCTCGGCTCCTACCTCCTATGGTGCAGCTTCTCAACCAAATCATGAAGGGGAAGAAGAAAAAGGAGACTTTCCGGCTCAAGTTCCAACTCCTTTTTAAAAATCGGTTTATAACCACTAAAATAAACACAGTAAGAACAACTGTGCAGTAACTGGGAACCTGCAAAAACAGCTGCACTTTAAGAGCAACTCAGGGAACATCTGGCAAACCCCAGCAGATACAAGCGGCCCAAGGAGACGGCAGGACAATTGGGGAATGAAACAGTGAATTTCACCCATGGGATCAGAGAGAAACTGCCTCAAGTTGACCCAGCCAGGGCGTGCTGGGCAGAAGCAGCTATTCTGTGCTGTTTACCACTGTGGTGAGCGTTTGCTCCCTGACAGATGTGTCTCTCTCTCAAATTCCTCTCTGTCCTCCTGGATGCCAGGCCTCTCCCATGCCCCAAACCACCCCACGCTGTCTCAGCCCGGCCCAGAGCATCCCAGTGCACCCAGCTTGCCCCGGGGAGAGATTCAGAGCACAGCTGCACCATTCCCCAGGTACATCACCTGGGTGGGCAACCTGCTCTCTGCACTGGTCTCCCATCAGCAGGAGCTCTAAACCATTGCTCTGTCACCCAAAAGCCTTCTCAAGGGACTGTCCCTCCAGGGCACAGACCCCCCCACTGCAGCCACGCTCACCAGGAAACAGCCACCTTGAAGGGAAGGGCATGAAACCCACAACAAGCAGAGCATTCCAAGGCACTACTTGAGTATTTCAACCATTTAGAAGCCACTCCAGGACATCTTCAGGAGAAGGACAGCAACGAGCAACTACATCAGATGGTGGAGAACTTCAACAGCAAGCATCACCTCTGAAGAAAAGCCACCCAGAGTTCTGCTGCCATTTCAGCTTTGGACTCCAGCCAAGACAACTCCCCAGCTTTTGGACAATCAGGAGACTTTCTGTCGCTTTCTCCTCATGACTATTTAGGACTGGAAGATCCAAATCTCCACTTAGTGCTATCCAAAGAGCTACCTCAAGCCTCCGTAGAAAGCTCTGAAGATTCTCCTTTACTTTGAAGTTGACATTTCAATTACGCCCAGTTCCAGTTGATCTTGGCTCTCCCTCCCTCACCACAGACCTGTGCTCTCCGCAGGCAGGCTTGTCATTGTGCACAAAAAACAAATTAAGGAAAGATGCAACAGATAATAATCTTCCTGGACAGTAAGAAAGATGAAAGTACCTGGGACGGGAACTCTGGGGGAAAAGCCAGGTCACCTGGGCAATTCCCAGGGGAGGAAAGGGACAGGGAGCCCCAGGGTCTGGCACGGAGCGCTCCTGAAAGTTTACAATGCTGCAGTTTTCAAACTGTAGCCTACAACCATCAGAAGGTCACAGATCACTTGCTAGCAGCTAAAGAAAGCTCACACACCCTGACATCTGCCCAGGGGACAAGCACACACCTGGGTAATAGATTCAGGTCTTCTTAAAACACAATTACTTTCCTCAATTATACACCAGAGGCCAGAACCCGCAGGCTGAGCAAGCCACGAGAGGCACGGGCGGGTAATTCACAAAGAGCTGCTCTGGATTTCGACAGCCCACATTACTCAGACAATCAGACTAAACGGACATTGGAGCCTTTCTAATTTTACAGTCCATGGAGAGAAGGCAGGAACGGCTGATGGAAGAGCAGCAAGGCCTCTCTGCCCACACACACCACTACTTCTGGCTCCACAACTACAGAATCGCTGCTGCTACATTTTTTTAAAAGTACTTTTTTTTTTTTTTTCAATGGAGTCAGTTGAAGAGGAAAAGAAGAGCTCGGCATTTTTAAACTGAAGTGTTTCAAAATGTTGGTTTATCTTTCAACCTCAAAAGAAGAGAAATATAAGTGAAACACAATCTCAGACACTCCCTCATAACATTTTTCCCTTTCTGCCTCCAACAAAGCAGACCCGGAGCTCCACTCGATCACTTTTCTTTCCTCTTCCCCTTTGGCTTACAGGATTCCACTATAGACGCTGACACGAAATAATCCCAGATTCTCATATTTTATTTTTTCCCCAATTCCCACGCATACACACATTAAAGAACATTTAGAAGCCAGACCAGGCAAAGAAACAGAAAGCCAGTGGATCCAGCACAAAAAGGAAGAAAGGGAAAAAAGCACCAATAAACAAGAAACTGAAGTACTGAGTATCAAACCAGAAAAGGCCAAAACAAAAGTTTAAAAGCAAAGCTTTCCCACAGAGATTTGCTTAAGAAAAAAATAAATCAACTGAAAGCTCTTTCATAAAGGGAAAAAACCCCAAGCAAACGAAACCATCAGCCAGGCAGGAGTGTCCAACTCCCAAGCTTGCGAGGAAAAACCGGATCTGAGGAGGGGACTGGAGCTGACACTGCGGTTCCACAGGGCAGCAGCGAGTTTACTCCCTCCTGCCCGCTCACCCCCTGCCTCGCACAGCCCCAGCAGCTGCTGGTACGGCCACAAAGGACCGGCACCAAACACTCATCCAGCTGCAGGAAAGAAGGAGAACAACAAAAAGGCCCGGTGCGTTCCCAGCTGGCAGCGGTCCCTGCGCTGGGTCGGTGCCCGGCCCCGGTGACCACAGTGCCAGCAGCTGGGCAGGAGTACGGTGAAGAGGCAAAACCCAGCATCACCTTCTTCTACATGCGGAGAAACTCGAGGGGAGCGGGGCAGGAGCCAGCTCCCGATGATGGCACGGAAAAGGCCTAACAAAGAAAGCAAACCCCATCAGGACCGCTGGCAGCGGTAATTAAAAAGGTTTCCCACCACACGTTACTGCCTCAAAACTCGGAGCTGGACAGGGTGCTGGGCCATCTCGTCTAGACCATGCCTCTGCCAAGGAAGGTTGGGCGGAGATGATCCTGGAGGTCCCTTCCAACCCGGTGTTCTTCGATTGATTCTACGGTTAAAACACCAAACTCTCCGGAGCGGCGTTTCAACAAACTCACAGACTCTCGCACCCAGCAGCGAGCAAACCCAGGCGCTGCCACTCGCCCCGGCCGGCACAGCCCAGCGCAGAGCGGGGTGTCCCGCTTTCGGGGACCCTCCGCCGCCCCGTCCCTCTTTGGCCGAGCGGCCCCTGCCCCCCCCGGGCCGCGGGAGCTGGGGGGCGGCGGCCCGGCCCCACGGGCGAGCGGCGCCTGGGCCCCAAGGAACCCCGCCGAGCCCCCCTCGCTTGGTCCCCGACCCCCCGCGGGAGGGCGAAGGCCCCGGCCGGGGTTACCAAAAGGCGGCCCCCGAGCTCCTC
>NW_015090961.1:781856-810703 GCF_001431845.1 Calidris pugnax | reverse complement strand
GGCGGCCGCGGCCTCGCCGCTCTTAAAGCGACAGCTCCGGGGAGACGGGGACGGGGGCGGCGGGGCACAGCGGAGCACGGCACGGCACGGCACGGCGCTGCGGGGCGGCCGCCGCTTCGGGGCCCGCCGGGCGGCGTCGCTATGGCAACGCGGCGCGGAGGGCGGGAGGCGCGGCTCGCCAGGCGCTGGGCCGGGCCCCGGCGCCCTGTGGCCAGCGCCGTGTCCCCGTGTGCCTCAGGGCGCTGCCGTGTCCCTCTGAGCTCAGTGCTGTCATGTCCTCGTGTTCCCCAGGTACCTCAGGGCCTCACCGCCCCACCGTATCCCCAAGTGCCTCAGCGCACCCCCGTGTGTCCCGTGTGCCTCAGGACGCTGCCATGTCCCCGGGTTCCCCATGGGCTTCAGGGCTGTGGCCCCATCTGCCTCAGGACCCCACCATGTCCCTCTGTGCTCAGGGCTGTTATGTTCCTGTGTCGCCCGGGTATCTCAGGGGGACACAATAACAGGGGCCCCACCATGTCCCTCTGTGCCTCAAGGCCCTGCCATGTCCCCCCTGTGCCACGGGGCCCCGCCATGTTCCCAGGTGACCCCACACGCCTCAGGGTCGTGCTGTGTCCCCACGTCCCCTGGCGTATCTCATGGCCCTGCCACATTCCTGGGTTACCTCACGTACCTCAGGGCCCCGCCGTGTCCCTGTGTGCTCAGGGCTGAGCCGTGTCCCTGAGTGCCCCATGGCCCTGCCATGTCCTCGTGTGCTGCAGGGCCCCGCCATGTTCCCAGGTGACCCCACACTTCTTAGGGCTGTGCTGTGTCCCCACATCCCCCGGTGTACCTCATCGCCCTGCCACATTCCCAGGTTACCTCAGGCACCTCAGGGCCCTGCCATGTCCCCCTGTTCCCCCCTGTAACTCAGGCTTCCATGATGTTCCAGGGCCACCACTGCGCACTCCAGTCACAGCCACCTACTCCAGGTCCCCGCCACGTCCCCTTGGGTCCCATCACCATCATGGTGCCAGTGGGTCCCTCCCTGTCACCCCCAGCACCCTCCCAGAGCCAGTGCTGTGTGGCCACGATGGCACTTGGTATTGTTGGGCCACTGGCCAGCATATATGATGGTGGCCTCCGAGGACACACGAAGGCTCAGTTGCAACAGCCTCTCCCACTCGTGCCTCTTTTTAACAAACCTGACATTGTTTCAGCTATTTTTTAGGTTGATGTCAATGAAGATGGGCCCTTCCCTGGGGCTGTCCAGGCACATGGCCACAAACAAGCCAAAGAACGTGAAGGCAAGTGGGAAACTCTCCTGAGGGAGGAAAGGAAGGAAAACTCTGGTTAACAGGGAAAGGTGCACTTAGAGGAGATTTTCAATACACCAGGTGAACACGTAGCCAAAACATTACACTATCGACCAGCTGGACAGAGCTACACAGTCTCTGGGCATAAAGTGGATCGATGTTTTGAAGATGATATTGTTTAAGAGCAAGTAATGGTGAAGAACATTGCTTTGCTCCGGGAAGCAGAAATGCTGAGTGTTAGGGTAATCCCGTGGTCCTTATAATCAAACTTTCTGTCTCCTGTAAAGAATTTTCACTCACATTTTGCAGTCAGAATGAACACAAATCAATTTTCAATTTCATGTCTTTGAGCTCTGTTGAGTGGCTCTTTAATGCTGCGAAGCAAGGAGAGGCACAGTCCCTGGTATGTCTTCACTAGATTGCTCATTGATTTACTGATTTCTTATCATTTCCCCTGATTTTTGTCTCTTTCTAAGGTTTATTTACAGTAATCTTTTCAGTTTCCTTTTTTCAGACATACAGTTGTGCAATGGAGTAGTACAGCACGTAATATCTAGGTGAGGCAGTGCAATGAAAAACCATTTTAATATTTTCTCCATTACGTTTCTGAGACACCATCAGTCCAACAGACGGGTTCAGAGTGAGCCAGAGGGTGAATAATGTGCCTAATGAAAGCAGCTGTGTTTATAATTCCCATGGCACGCCTCCGCAGGGAGCAGCGTCAGTGCCCCTCGTGTCACGGTGAGCAGAAGCGGTGTCGGCTCCTACGTTTAGTGGAGAGTCAAAAAGCTGCTGCAGAACTTTCTCTGCTAGTGAGGTTATGGACAGCCTGCTTACAGCTCCCTGAGAAAAAATACTGAGCAGCTCTGTGTCTGCTCTGGAGGAGCATGGGGCTCAGAAGGTTGTTCACGTTGTAGGATTGGGGAAATATGGTAAGAGTTTCCCCTTTAGGAGCACCTTTGGCGTGCTGCATCTCACAGTGTGCCTGGTCCGGCAGGACACATCTATAGGATTGAATTAAGCAGCTCCCTGGGACACTGCTGGGTACAGGAATGTGATCATGTGTAATGACAAACTGCCAGAATGGTCCCTGGCCTGAGTTTGGGGTAGAGCATCCATCACGCTCCCCAGGGACCATTCCCAGGCAGGGAAGATGGTAGGAATGTCCCAGGGGCTGCTCCCAGCACACATCTGGATGCTGTTTGCCAAGAGATCTTTCCCAGCGGGGATGTGTCCTGGAGCAAAGGACTCTGTGCCCAGCAGCAGGGCTGGGGGTGGGATGACATGGCCCAAGGAGACTTGGATAAGGATAAGGTTGGAAGGAGGGGTGGTATGAAGAAAGAAGGTTCTGGGGCTGTAGCATGGGCCTGGAAGACTCTGGAGTGGGCAGGGCAGGGAACTGGGAACTCTGGGAGAGGAAACAGTGAGACACAGGGTCCGGCCCAGGGCCTTCAGGTGAGGGTGGAGGCCTCTGGGGCAACAGAGCTGGGGTGCGAGGGGGTCCCCCACAAAGGCAGTTACTAGCAGGAGCCCCAATCCCTGCGCTGGGCTGGAAATGCCAGTGCAGGGCTGGGTCCTGGCATGTCCCAGCTACAGAACCTGTCTGGATACGCTGCTCTGCCGACCGCAGCCTAGTGCAGGCGTATTATCCCTCCGGGGCACCACGGGGGTCCCAAAACCATCCTCCCAGGCTGCCTTGTCCCCTGGTGCATGTACCTCTAAATGTCCCTGGCGATGCACAGGCCTGGGAGCAGCTACAGCAGGGCTGGGCGAGGGTTGGCAGCGTGACAGCACTCACAGCACCACGCTGAGAGCAGGGACGTGCTCTCCTAAACAATGTCCTTCACTCCTGCCTGTGGCCGGAGCTGGTCCTGTCCATGCCACATCCTGCCAAAAGCAACTGTCACAGCAGACAGGAACGAAACAGGCAGGGATAGGGGCTGACCACGGCGTGAAATGTTAGACCAAGCCAGAGACTGATTCCCAGTATTTAGTATTTAGCTCATTCAAGCTACCAGGTTTGAAATGAGTTTTCAGTGGTTGCGTTGCTTTAGGCTGTCAGTGTCTGGCTTGGATGTTGGCTGATGGCAATCCGCATTACCATATACCTCATCTTGCTGTGCTGTGCCATGGGGAACCATAAAACTCAGCTGTAAACCTCAGCGATGGGGGTTTTTATATTGAAGGCATCTCTGTATATATTTTTCTGGGTTATGCCCCAGCACACTAGTTTGTTTTGATAGGTTCTGTTTTCCCACCACCACATCAGCTCTCTGCAAGGTGCCAACAGCATCCTCAGCAATTCTTGTGTATGTGCCATTGCGGATCCGTGTTCAGGGGTCTGAAACACTGCAGGCCTCTGTCTCCTGGGTCCTGCTCAGCTCCTGTCTCTGCTGCCCTCTCGTGATACCTTTGGGAAAGTTCTTGATCGCCAAGTTTACAACCACCTCTGAAAGATTTCAGCACCAACACCACCATTGCTGAAAGATCTTCCTATTTGCAACCATCTTTACAATTGCAGAACTTTACAAAACTCTACATTCGGTTATTTCTTGTGATTCCTTGTCTTCCCCTGCCTACACAAGGCATGTAGAACCCCTCTAAAGGGCTCATCCTGGACCACCACTCCCAGAAGTTGTGTCCCAGCTGCTCCTTACTCCAGACAGTTCCCTGGCCTCACACAGACAGATTGCTGTTTGTTGTTTGGGTTTTTTTTTTTTCTGGTAGAAATAAAGTAACTCAATTCTGTGAGTGATTCAGCTTTTTCGGCTACATTTTTTTCGAGATAAGCAGGTCTCTCTGTAATTGCCATGAGCTGCACCTCCCTGCTCTTCTCTGTTGTGGCCTGTAGTGCTGCACTTGGCTTTCCCACACCTCTTCTGCAAGCCCTGCATCTGCGATCCAGTTTCCTTCCATCCCCGGGTCACGTGCAGCTGCTCTAGGCCGTTACGAAACATCTGAGTTCTCTTCTTATCAGGGCCTGAGGAACTCATTGTTGCTGCCATGAAAAGACCTGCTTTCTGAGAGACGTTGCTCAGTGAACAGCTATGTGAGGCACACCAGCTGTCTGTCATCATGCGGCGTGGAGAAGATCTGAATTAGGTCCCAGGCAGAGTGTAAGAGGTTGGCCAAGGAGGTGGTGAAATGATTTTAAAAGTTGGGCTGGAGACAGCCCTGAGCAACCTGGCAGAAGTTTGAAGTTGTTCTGCAGAGTGGAAGGTTGGACTGGAGATCTGAAGGGCAAAGCTGGGGGTTGCAAAGACCTTTTGGGACTGACCCTCTTGGGGGTAGGGGAGCCCTAATACATGAGATACATGAGGCCGGAACATGGGCCATGGGTTGTAGAAGATTTTCCGTGTGGCCTTTCTCCAGGCCTGGGCTCCCAGGCACGCTCTTCACAGGGTGCTGAGCTGGGGAAATCCCAGGCAGACTTACTCAGACTTTCCTCAGGATGCCTAAATTAGGGCAGCTAAATCCCAGCCTCAGGGACTAGGTGATAAAACAGCCCAGGAAGTTCAATAAGCTCAAAACACCATCCACTGATAGTCCTGGGCTCTTCGTTTCCAGCAAGGAGCCACGAGCACCTCTTTGCAATAAGCCCCATGGCTGGATAAGGAGAGAAAGCAGGTCCTGAGACAGACTTCTTTTTTCCTAACTCAGGCAGCTTCCTCCTGCCTGGGAGGCAGTAGCCCCACTCCCAGCTGCACCTCTCTATGTAGCCCAAAGAGACCATCACATTCACTCTGCTCAAAAAAACCTACAAATGTGCTGCCTTGGACCAGTGGCCAACCCCATACTTCATGCATAGAACCACAATGCGCTGCTGAACCCCCACTAACCCCCAATAAACATAGAAATGATAGAAGTGTTGGTTAGAAGGGACCACTGGTGATCTCTAGTTCAGCCTCCCCCTTGACCAACCTTCTCCCCCAGTGTATCCCATGATTTCCTTTAGGAGCCTCCCAGCTTTTTCCCAAGAAGATATCTTAGCCCAGGGCTGTGGCTCATGTTGTGTCCCTTCCCATGCCTGACCCAGGTCCATGAACCTTCTCCCCACGCTTGGGCACCAGCGTGTCGGTGTCCGGGTCCCGCTGTGGCCCTGACCCCACCATTCTTGCTGGTTGGACAGTTTTATTTCCCCCAGGACGGTCAGCACTTTTCAGCACGCGGCAGAGGGGGAAATCTTAATTTTAAAAATCTCAGATGAAACACGTTGTGAAAGTCTGATCTTAGCGGTTTTATTCTTACAGCGTTACAGAGCAGAAAAGCACACAGCAGCGTTGCACTCTCATCGCTTCAAGAGCTGAGCTACTTTATTCTAATTTGTGAGAACTGACACTAAATTACAACATGTGAGTGGAGGCACTGAAAATAGTTATGCAGCAGTGACAGATAGGTTAGCACAGTACAAACCCGACTCAGGAGTGTAAATTAATTTCTGCAGCTTCTTTTTTTTACAGCTCCTGGAAACCCCGATCTCTAATCGCAGTCACAAACCGATCGGTAGTAAAAACTGCACAGCTCTTGCTGCTGCCTTGGGCTTTCTTCGGTACTTCTTCCGGCCACCGCTGGCCCCGTGTCACCATCCAGAGTCCTGGTGTCCCCTCGGAGGGGTGCAGGAGTTCACAGGCCACCTCTGCTGCTGACGGTGCTCCAGCAGCCGATGTCCAGGAGTAGGAGGACAGCTTCTGGCACACAGTTCAGTGCTCTGCGCTGGAGAAACTGGTCAAGCATTGCCTGCAGAAGGCGTGCGGTTGTCTCCTTGCTTGTTGTGGCACATCTGCTGTGCTTTGCCTGAGAGGTTGGTGCCCATAAGCTGATGAGATAACAATTGCCGGGGCCTCTGAAAGAGCTCTGTCTTCTCTGGAGCTGTTCCCTGCAGCCCCGAGCTCTGCAGCCGTCAATGATGCTGGTGCACAGGGTGGCTGCTCTCTGGGGCTTTTCCCCCCAGCCAGGGTCTCTTGCTCAGGAGCCTCAGTTAAGATCTGCATGAGGATGATGCCAGCAAAGAAGAGCAGCCACCGCTTGGCTTGGTCTTTCTTCTGACGTGGCAAATATTTTCTCACCCGGGCTGGGTACAGCACCTTCCTGGCTTTCCTGCTTCGTTTTGTTGGAAAGCCTGGAGGTCTCCCGACAGTTCGGACAGCAAACATCGGCCCGGGCAGCCTTTCTGAATTGTTTCTCAGCAGATCTGTGCTGGGGAAAATATTTTCTCCGGTGTAAGACAGCATGTCCTTAGCAGCCTGCTGGGATAGCTCTGAAAGCTGGGAGAACTCTATGGAAATATCTCTTTGCTCAAAGATGCTTTTAGTTCAAAAAGCAGACTGATGAAATAATATTAAGAGATATCAGTAATAACAACAGCGCTTTTATTCAGTCTTGTTAAAGACAAAAAGTGCAGAACCCCAGAGCTGAACTCTTGGAGTGATTTATGCGTCTTTCTGGGAAGCTCTTTGATTTCTCTCCCTACTCCTACCTGTGCTATAAATACTTGCTTTGATGAGTGAAGTTACGATGGGAGGAGCTGGGCTGATTCACAAACCACTCTGGAATGTCTCTACTCCCGGCACCAGGTATCTGCCCAGGGGCACTCGCTGCTAACAGGAGTGTAAGAGCACGCTCGAAATTTTCTCCTCCCCAGTTCCCTTCTCCTTTATTACAGCCGTCTATCACAAAACTCTGCCTCGAGACATTTCGGTGCTTTAGAGAGTGCATCCTTCATTAAAATTCACCTATCTGCTATAAGGAATAGAAACGGATTCTGAGGACAGGCACGGTCTCACCTTCCTCCCCAGCCCATCTGCCAGAACCTCCAGCCTTGAGCTGGAAGGATGGAGGTGGGAGACCCCAGTTTCTGTTCTGACCCTGCACGATCTCAGCACTATGGCCCAGAAAAATCAGCAACCTCAGCACTTGCTCTGGCAAGCTCCATCGCAGATATGCCCAGAAAAGGAAAAAAATGCTCACGTTCAAATTCTTTGTGCCTAATGATGACTAAATAGCTCCTGAAAGGGCTAAGTGCCCACACACTTGCTGGAAAGGTCTCCAGCTCCCCAGGATCTTTGTCCTGATCTTAGAAGATTTTGCTGCAAATTTCATGTATCTTTGTCAGTGTAGGACACCTCACACCGGCACCACACAGGTGGGAATGAAAGATGGACTGCTGTAAAAAGGCCTATGGGCAGCCAGCTCTGGATGGCTCATGTAAAATCAAATATCACTTGATGTCCCCTAAGTCTGCTCAGGCAGCCTTTAGCCACCACAAAGCAACAAAGGGCAAAAATTCAGATTTTAAACCTATTCTTTGACCTCCCTTGCCCTTTGGGCTCCCTAACATTGCTTGCTTTCTGCTTCTTGGAAGAACAAAATGATGTTGGCTTTAAGTTCCAAGGCATCAACCTCCTGTGCTTTCAGCGTTATAAATCACCATCACGTCACCTGCTGTCAGGATATGACAACCCTCAGTCATCAGGATTATTCCACCGGAAAGTAAGTCTTGGGCAAATCCAAAACATAGCTTCTAACACAGTGACTACAATACACGGAGTCCCATTTCTAGGGGACCACCCAGCACCTCCAAGGTAATTTAATTCCATGTGGCAACACTGCTTGGGGCTTTTGCAATCATCCCTAATCCCCGTTTAACCCGAGTGCTGGAGCCAGTGGCTCACCTCATGACACTCGCTGCTGAAAAACACCTTCCTCAGGGCAGCCTCTTACACTACCCGGACGAATACTTAAACCTGAGACACAGATGGGGCATAAAGACTGGATTTCCATGGTCATTGGTCATCTTTTTCCCTCTCCTACAAGGCAAAGTCCAGAGGGCAGGGAGACAAATTGCTGCTTCCAAAAATCACCGAATCATGGACAACTCCTGGCAAGGTGACTCCTAAGTTGTAAGGAATTGCGTCCAGTTCTGGGCTCCCCAGTTCAAGAGAGACAGGGAACTACTGGAAAGAGTCCAGCGTAGGGCTACAAAGATGATTCAAGGACTGGAGCATCTCCCTTATGAGGAGAGGCTGAAAGAGCTGGGACTCTTTAGTCTGGAGAAAAGAAAGCTGAGGAGAGACCTTCTTAATGCCTACAAGTATCTCAAGGGCGGGCTGAGGGAGGAGGGAACCAGACTCTTTTCAGTAGTTGCCAGTGAGAGGATGAGGGGCAACAGGCACAAGTTGGAACATAAAGGGTTCCACTTGAATATGAGGAAGAACTTTTTCATGGTGAGGGTGACAGAGCCCTGGAACAGGCTGCCCAGGGAGGGTGTGGAGTCCCCTTCTTTGGAGATTTTCAAGACCCACCTGGATGCTCCTGAGTAACATGCTCTGACAAGCTCTGGGTGGTCCTGCTTTGGCAGGGGAGTTGGACTAGATGATCTCTATGGTCCCTTCCAACTCTAGAAATTCAGTGAATTGGCTCCAACAGCCTCTTTAGCCACCGTCTCTCATGGAAGCTGGTCAGAGTGGGGTAAAATGGCTTTTGTCCCTTGACTCTGGAGGTTAAAGCTGTGCTCAGTGGCAGTGTCCTCACTGCACTCCCTGCCCGGCAGCCGCCTTCCCGTGACTGGTGCAATATTGTGCACCTAAATCACGTCAGTGGCTTAGAAGCAGCACGCAATAAGAAAATATAATTGATGTGGCTTTGGTGCTGCTGTGCCCTGTGGTGTCTGAGCCCTTGGACCCGCCCTGGTCCCCACACGGGGATGAGTCAGATGGGGGATTAGTAACCAACCCTCCCACTCCTGCGCCGTGGGTTTCAGGCCATCTCAGCCTGGTTCAGAGGGGAAAGTTCCACAGGCAGCTGCCCATGCTGGCCACCAAAACCACCTGGATGTGGAGTGAACGGTGGATTTTAAAGGCCAAAACTGAAACACTCAGTATTACACACAACTATCCCCTTTCTTCACCCAGGATTATATCCAAGGAGAGAGACGGATCGATTTAGGTTCTCCCAGCTGTCCCATCGTATGAGCTGTGTTTACCTCGGTGCAGTTAACAGGCAGCTCCTGATGGACAGGAATGCAGCATGTCCAGAAGCTGCCTCCCACTCTGGCACCAGCAGCATCACTTCATGTTAATCACATAGAGGTTTGTCAGTGAAGATCCACATCTTGCACCTCATCCATCTCACCAGCACCTGGCTGTAGGGAGGCAATTAATAACCCAACCTCAAAATGAGCCCCAGGAAGAGGGGTCTCTACCTGTAGGGACAAATCCTGTTCTTATTGGCAATCATCATTATCCATTAGCTTATTGTCATGCAAGCATTACACAGGGAGATATTTATAACTCCCAGGCAAGCTTGTCCAAGCAGGTCACTGGATCCTCCTCAAGTGAGGAGTACTAAGATGAATCAGCACCACAAGAAGCAGATCTTCTGCCCACCAGGTGCAAGGAGGGGAAAAACAATTTCTGTTGAGCTGGATCCAAAGAATTGAATTTCATCAGCCTCGTCTAACCCAGAGACTTCAGTGCGTTTCACCAATGGACCACCAAAGCCCAAAACTGAGCCTTGGATGCACCAGGAACAGCGTTCAGAGGTGGAGGTGCTGGGTCTTTGGCATAAAGGTGCAACCTGAAAGGCCTTGGCGTGGCTCATGGGACTAACAGGACCAGCATGGAGTGGCTTTTGCAGCTGAAGGTGAGAGAGCCCATCGCATTGATGGAGCTGAAGACACTGGGTCGTGTTAGGCCAAGGTGCTCTGCAACACTCAGTACCGTGTTCTGACCTCGAGACACCCGAGAATCGCGGTGCTGTTTGTGCTCCAGAAGTCTGCAGGGAGGGGCAGAAGCACTCATTACATCATCCGAAATAGTTGGAGCAAACCCAAGGCACACAAGCCCTTTTTCACGCTGGGGAGAGAAGCAACAACCTTGAAGCCAAGGACAAGCTTATGCTCAAAGCAGGAGCTCAGAACTGAGCTTCCAAGGCCCCCGCAGCACCCAAAGGGGTGGCAGGACCCCGGCAAAGGCAAAGCCAGCCCGTGACTCAGAAACCTTGATCCCACGGGGCCAATATATGAAGTCATCTCAGGAAGAACTGGGTGGTTTGCTGAGATACATCAGAAACAGCATGGGATAGTCACGACAAGTCGTGCCTGCTGACAGGGGCACACACCTCTGTGGCTGCAGCCCTGGAAAAGCCGCCGGGAAGCCAAGCACCGTGTTGTGAAAACAGGGAAGGTGGGGAGGGCTGGGTGGGAACACAACACCAGATTCCCTGCTTTTGGAGAGTCATGCCTGCAACTCCTTTTGTACCTGCACACGGTCTTTGTGTGGGGTGGCTCAGAGAGTTTAAGAGGAAACCATAAGTTCTGGGAACATCTTTCTCCACAATCTCAAAGATACATTTTTTTTTCTACTGGAAGACAAGGTGAGGCACCACATGGTTTGAGTGAGAGCCTTTGGATGGTGCAGCAGGTTACAGGAGCAGGAGGGGGCAAAGGTACAGGTGAAAACAGCGGGTTTGGCTGCAGTTAATGCCTTACCTCTTCTTTTCACATATCACCTGCTGGCCACAAGAACGCATCTCATGGGGGTTAGCTGCCAGGTTCTGGTGAAGGATGGGGTCCTTAGGGCTGGATCCTTTATGCAGCCTCTGGGGAAGCTGGACCTGATGCCAAAAGTTGAGAAGAACAAAAGCCCCGGGCTGGAGCAGCAAGGCTGGGAGCTGGGGACAATGTGATGGTCCCTCCAGGCACATCCCTGGGGTGAAGTCCCATCAGGGGGATGCACCAGTAGCAATAAAAGCCAAGTGCAGGGCAAGATGCACCCACAAAGATGTCCTGTAGCTCAGGGCAGCAGAGTGATTGCTTCCACAGCTGCAGCAGCAAACGAAGCAGGGCTGGCCCACAACTGCAGGGGCAGAGCAGGGACTCACTTTGTCCTAGATGGAAGATCGTGGGCGAGGATGGCTGGGTACCATGGCAGGGTTGCTGGCGGTGGGATGTGGTGGTGTTAGCTTCTACCAACAACAGGCTGACAGCTGAAGTTGTTGCATCAAGGAGCACAGAGCTGCAGTGGGCTGGAATAACGTGGGGGCTGCATGGGCACCACATGGACCCTGGGGGTCTGGACCCTGCCCAGGGAGCCCACAGCATGAGCCATGGCTCAGGGAAGGATTTCCAGGTGGCCTTTTCCCAGGCCTGGGTTCCCGAGCAGACTCTTTCCAGGAGGCAAGGATGGGGAAATCCCAGGTAGACTTACTCAGACTTCCTGAAGGTGCCGAAATTAGGGCAGCTGAATCCCAGCCCGAGGGATCAGTTGATAAAACAGCCCAGGAAGCACAGTGGTGATAAACTCAAACTAGCATCCGCAGAAGACACCAGACTGTGTGTATCCTGCACAGAACCCTGAGATCCTGGGGTGATCCTTGCGGTGATCCCCACAGCTGGGGGAGGAGCAGGAGCTGGTGCTGAGTCCTGCAGTGCAGAGCTCCACTCCTGCACAGTGACCCAGGGAGCCACCGACCAGCTCCACAGCTTAAACTGGTGAATATCCAACCATGCTGGGGAGATCTGCCCCTTCCACAGCTGCTTCCTGGAGCTGGCTACAAGTCCTTTGAGGTAGCTCTAGATGCAGACCCTAAAATCATATCTAATAACTACTAATTAACTGAATTGATAAGGGAAAAGTGTCGAGGGGAAGATTAGTTTAGTTGTACTATTAACTCATCTGCTCTAGTTTCAATGCTGGCTGATTCCCTTGTCCTTCTAACTCATCCCACCAGGGAAATCCAACCCTTTGAGGAGTCACTCCCTGATCTCACCACACTTCCCCGGGCTGGCAGCTCTCAGATCCAGGCGCCTGAAGCTTTGCAACTCAATCAAGGTATTTTACTAAGTGAAATGAACACATTTCAGAGGAGTAATGTTAAATTGATGTGATTTCTGTGAAGCCCGAGCATTGCAAGTAAGACCAGCTGTGTGCTGGGCAGGAGAAAGTCCCAGCTGAACCCCTGACAGGCACCGAGGCAGGCAAAGTGGGACCTTGTAAGGCCACTGAGGCAAAGTCCTGTGGCTAAACCACCCTCCTCTGTCCCCAGGTTCTGCAGCAGCAATTCTGCAGCCGCTCTGATCAATCCATTTTGGGGTTTCATCACCACAGCTGCAGCAACTTTCCTAAAGTTTAACCCTAAATCTCACTCTCTGGAGCCAACTCCAAGCCCTGCCCAAGGAGGATCAGGCGAACCAAGCACTGCTATCTCCTTTCTGCCAGCTTTTTGCATATTTGAAACCTCTTATCACGCTTCACCTGAAACTTTCCCCAGGCTGCACGAGCCCCCCCTCGCCTGCTCTCCCCCCCAGGAGCCCACTTTTGGGGGCGAGACGGCTGCTGCTGTGCCACCCCCAGGGCTCCCTCCCCAGGAGGGTGCCCAAATAAGGCCAGAGCGCTCCAGCGATGGCCCCGCATTACTTCATCCCTTGCATATGCAACACACCTATTTATACATTTCCATGGGACGTCTGCCCTTCTCGCAGCCCCGTGGTGTTGTTCTCCGTGCGGAGCGTGAGCGCTGCGAATCCCCCCGGGGCTTGTTTTCCTTCCAGCCCATCGCCCTCCCCGTCCTGGAACGTGCATTTGCTCACTCCCACCCTCCTCTGCAGCACCTTCTTGCAGACCTTTCCTCCGATTTATGCTTTTTCATCCCAAGCCTGCCTTCTGCAATGCTTGCAGGCCTCCCAGCACCCCATCCCCTCCAAATTCAATGAGCAGGTAAGCTCCCACCTCCGTCCTCCCCACCGTTTGGGGAATATTGAATTTCCACAGCTGTGGAAAACTCCTTCCAGTTCATCCCAGTAACCATTAACAGCTCTTTCTTGAATATCCTGTTAGAGGAGGAAATTAGACTATGGTCACAACTTAACTTGGAAAACATTGAAGTGTTTGTCCTCCCTCCACCTTTCAGAGTCTCACCCCATTTCCACGTGGTCTGAAAAGCCATTGTAGGTGGTTCTCTCTGCACCCTCCAACAAATTGCATCATCCACAGCTATTGGGAAATCTCTAACTTAACTAAGCTGTCCTTGCTCTTTTCTCCCCTGCTGCAGCCCATGATCTTCCCCTGCTGTCACTGACGTTAAAATGTGCTTTCTTGGTTGCAGCTCATCTGTTCAGTGAAGACCACAGGAACAACACAGCAACAAAGCACTTCACCTTCTAGGGGTCTGTGGTCATTTGGCCTAAAATAAACAGCAGATGCTCCCTTCTATTTCTCTCCCCTTTAGGGAAGGGAGCATCTCCCATCAGAGGAAAGAAAATAAGAGAGAGACACTTATGAATTGAAAAGGAACTAAACTACTTTAATAAAAATGTTAATAATTAAATATCAAAAAGAACATATAATAATATCAAAAAAGAAAATAATGAAATATATACAATATATACAACCAGAATGAAGCTCCCAGGATGACAATCGCATCACCATCAGGCACTGGGATAGTCCCAGACTGGACTCAGCAGTGGATGGGAGCTGAACTCAGAGACTGGATTCAGGAACACACAGACCAGGATCAAAGGCAGACGAACAGACGGAGTCCCCCTTGGATGCTGACCATGGAAGAAAGAGGCTGACCCTTTGATCCCTCAGCTTTTATACTGAGCAGAATGCTGATGGGAGGGAACACCCTGTTGGTCAGGTTTGGGTCACCTTTTCTGTCCATTCCCCCCGGCAGGTGAAATTCCTTTACACTTTTCCACTTCCTCCAGTGGGGCAAATAACAAAGTTACCTGGCCCTGGTTGTCCTAGCAATAAGTGTAAGCAGGAGCCTCTCTGCACCATCCCCTGGGGTTAACTACAAACGTCAGGCGTTAGCTCTACTAGAAGCAGATCCTGTCTGAAAAATACACCGTTAATTTCACAGACTTAGAAAAGGCTGAACTGAAAAGTAAAATTTCTGAAAAGAAAATTGGGGTTTACTTAACTGAAAAGTAAAATTCCTGAAAAGAAAATTGGGGTTTTACTAGAAGCAGATCCTGTCTGAAAAATACACTGTTGATTTCACAGAGTTAGAAAAGGCTTAACTGAAAAGTAAAATTCCTGAAAAGAAAATTGGGGTTTTTTTACCCCAGACCAGGACAGGGTCATCAGTAGCTTTCCCTTGCGCTGTGTGTGAGGGCAGACCAAGGCTTGGGTCACCACTGCACCCACAGTTTGCATCTATATGCAAACACTGTTCAGGTGCCCCAGGCCGATGTCACGCATCTTCTACCCATCTTTGTAGAGCCATCGTGGCCAGAGGCACCAGCCAGCGAGGGCACGGTCCTGCTGGGTAGACGCACTGTGGGAGGAGCAGCCCCAGCAGCTCTGGGGACCGGGCAAGCCCAGCAGGGCTGTCACCTCCTGTGGGGTGTGACAGAGCAGCTCCGGTCCGGTACCGTGCCATCACTGTGGAATCTCCCCACGGTAGGAAGAAACCCCAGGGAGGACCCAGCCTTGCAGCCAGGCTGACCACATCAGCCAGCACCCACCTCCGGAGGCAGCTGGAGACAGGCTTGCTCTGATTAATGGAGGCGGCTTGGATTAACTCCTTTTTAGGAATGTTTAAATACGAATCTCTTTTCCTGGAGGCAGCTGAAGTTAGCCAGAGCTCACGCAGAACATGTGTCTGCACCTGCTGCTTTCTGCCTGGAGCCAGGCCATGGACATGGAGAAACACTGGGAAAATCCTGTTCATACTCCCACAGCCTCGGAGCGCGTGGAGGAGGCAGCCACGTTCCTGGTACAGGAACACCCCGAGAACCCTGGCCATAGTGCTCCAGGCTTGGGGAAAGCAGTTCATTATCACCATCTGGATGTGGCCTTGAGCAACCTGCTCTAGTGGGAGGTGTCCCTGCCCAGGGCAGGGGGGTTGAAACTCGATGATCTTTGAGGTCCCTTCCAACCCGAACCATTCTGTGATTCTATGATCTGTCTAGAAGAAAAACGCCCCAACTCAAGTGTAGCAGCAAATTGAGGGCCACCTTTCAGCCCTTTCTCAGGAACCACTAGGGACCTTCCTGCAACTGGAAGATGGAGATCCTGGCCGGGAGGTTGTCCATGATGACACTCCTACAGGCAACCGGGCCCACGGGCATGACGTGGAGCAGGGACACTGCCCCAGCCCCAGAGGCTGCTGGTGAAGTGACAAAGCCCTGCAGCCAAGCAGGGACTTGGGCAACACTCACAGATGCCAGAGGAGCCACCAAAGGCACCGTGTGTGTCAGTGCTGAGCCCAGCAGGGAGGAGTTTGTTATTTCTATATCTTGGGAGTCTGTGCTTTGTCCAGGCACCAGGGCTCCTGCACGCAGCGTCTGATGTGAGCACCCACAGGCACAGCCCCCCAGGGCCACCCGCTGCCAGTTGACATGGTAGGGACAAGCACGTGCCTTGTGGTCCCTGGGGCTGGGTGGGAGGGAGCACCTTCATCCCACGCAGGGGCACAAGGCACGGTGGTGGGTTATCAGCCAGGCACCACGCACAGCTCAGGGGGGGCATCTCCAAGACCAGCATGGAAAAGAGATGACATTGGGATGGAACACGGGTGGGAGAGCCAGGGGTGGGTCTGCAGCAGCACACTGGAGTGCACACCCATCCCTGGGTACACCTTGGGTGACACCTTCGCCAGGCAGGTTGCTGACGTGCTGCATCACCCCACGCTGCTCTCCTGCCCGGGCAGCCCCAGCAATTTGTCCTGCAACCAAAAGCAAAACAGCTTCGGCAGGGAAGGGGGTGCAGGTCTTGGGAACAACATGTCCCCCAGCTGAGGGGGCTCTTCTGGTCCCATGGAGGAGTTCTGCCAACATAGGGCATGCCCTGGACACAGCTGGTACCAGAGGGAGGGATGTCACCTTCCACTCTAGCTTTAGGCATCCGTGGGGAAAAGGCAATTCGTGCCTTAGCCACAAGGTCCCCTTCAGGGTTCCTCACCAGCTGCACACTTGGCCTGATGGCCCTTCCTGGCCCCCCACACCAAGGTGCTCCCATATCAGGGGACAGCAAGGGCAGGGCTGCTCCCTCAGGGAGGAGGGAGCAAGTGGGACCCCAGGCCCAGCAAGGTACATCCCATGGTACCTGTATGGAAGACCAGTGCAGCTCCGAGATGGTGGCCAGATCCAACCAAGAGTCCAGAGCAACCCAAAAGTCCAGATCCAGCAACACCATGGTGATGAGATGGGTCCAATGTGAAGGCAGGAAAACAAGCCACAGATCAGGTCCAGGTCCAGCAATGGGCAGGCAGGGCTGTGGTGATGGGGCAAGATGAAATGTCAGGGTGCAAGCTGAGGTCTTGGATCAGCAGAGCCCATAATCCAGGCACAGGTGGAGCTGAACTGGGTACCAGCACCTCTCCAGCACAGCTCCCAGAGGGAATGATTGCCTGAGCTTAAATAGGATTCCTGAGCATGCTTAAAAATGCTCCACTGGGGTGTGAGGAGCTCTCAGGTGAGGCTCATGTGGGGATGACTAATATGTGCCGATCACATCCGGAGGTCCTGGGGTCCTCCAACCTGAGCCTGGCCCCAGGAAAACCTTCAGTACTGCCCAGGCCAACGTGATCACAATTTCCACCCTGTGCAGTATCACAGACACACACTATTTCATACTTACTTTTCCCCTCCTCTATCATTGCCAGGCTCTCGCGGGCAGTCAGGGCAGCTGCTCCCACATCCTCACTATCCACCCATTTGGAATCACCCTGCACTTTCCCCAGGGTAAATGCGAAAAGGGAATTTGACCCAAACACCTCTCTGGCTTTGGGATGCAGTTGCAGGGTGCAGAGTACCTGCTGGTGTCCACCACGAGCTGCCACCAGCCTGTGATGAGGAAAGGTTATCGCAGTTGTGCTTTAATTACTGAACATGCTGTGCTTTGCTCCGAGCCAAAGGCAGTGCCGTGCCCACAGCGCGACCGAAACTGCTCTCCATAAATTACTGCTCCAAGCACAACGGGAAGGGAGCTGATGCAGAACGAGGAACCCTTCCCAGTGCCACCAACTGCTACCCCCATAGCAGATCTATGGGGCAGCTCCCACACATCAGGCAGCCCCCATTCACCAGGAGGATCCAGAGGGGCTGGTTGAAGGCACAGGACAAAGGTGCAGCCACAGCAATTATCTTTTTATCCCTAGCAATATCTCCTACAAAGTCGTATTTCTAGATCTTTTGATTACAAAGAAGCTATTAAGAGTAAAGAAGGGCTGAAGAGATCCATCCTTTACAGCTGGATGAGGCATGGTACCCCCTGCAGTCCCCCTGCTCCGTCGGGTGTTGTACCCCATCCTGAGCGCACGGTGCATTCAGAAGCAAGAGCTGGCAACAGGGGGGTGACCTGTCCTGCTGACTTGGACCCATGGGACCCAGAGCTACTGGAATAAAACAAGCCCTTCACTGGGCAAAGAGAGCCACCAGTGCAGGGGAGACATGTGGGATGCTCTCAAAGTGAGGGAGTCGGGGCTGCCCACCAGCCCTTCAGTTCACAGCTCGGCTGTGCAGGGGAAGAGCAGGACGAGCAGTCCATCCAAATGCCCCAGCCCGGGGGGGTTCTCTCCATCCTTCAGTTTCAATCCCATCCCTCCAGCTCAACCAGCTTTTTCCCTGGAAAATGGAATTTGATAAGGAAATCCATGTCAGGCTAAGGAGGAAAAAGTCTATGGGGAAAGCACTTTAGTACACACTGCGCCTGTCCAGTAAAAGCTCTCCAGAAGAGCCTCGGGTCCCATGCCAGGAACATCCAAACCTCCAAGAGTAGTTTGGATAAGAGTGGGACCAAGGACAAGCCACCGTGCTCTCTGTTCTTTAATCCCCAAATTACAGCCTCGGACTCCTGCAGGATGAGGTGTTTCTCAAGCTGAGCTCATCAAACTGGACTTTTAACAGGCAACTCTGATATGGGCTTGGCCAGGTATGTGTGAGAGCAGTTATGGTGGATGAGCAATTCCTCGGAGAGGTTGTCCTGGTTCTCAGGCAGCATGAGACTGCTCCTGTGCCGAGCAGAGGTGGAGAACCTCAGCGGTGCTGGCACAGCCATTATGGGAGATGAAGAGGTTTAAGCTGTTCCTTTCCAGCTTCCTTTGCACCCAGCGCTGAGAAATGAGCCATCGGTCTCCTGGTGCTCAGCACTTTAGATCGCCCTCGTGCCAGCTCCGCTGCCTTGAAAGCATCTGGTAGGGCTGGTGGCTTTGCAGAAGATCTCCGGGCAGCTTGGGGACTGGGAATGGTATGGACAGATGTCTGAGCTGGGATTCTGGGGGAGGCTGGGGTTGGGGACAACCAGAAGAGCCATTTGAGCTGGGATCCAAGTGCTGGGGCAAGTTGGGACTGAGGACAACCTGGCCAGACATCCTTGTTTTCTGGCAGGAAAAATCTCTCCATGGCCTGGAGGTTCCTGTGCTCTCTGATGGAGGCCTCCAGAGGTACAAGCTGCATGGGAAGGGCTGCCATGTGTGCAGCACTGGCCAGATTGTCCTCTCCAGCACTGGCCAAGGTAGTAAAGTCTCACTGGGCTATGGAAACCAGCTCACCCATGTTGCTTTTTGGGGTGGTTTGGGTTGCACCTAGAGGGTGGTTTAGTTTTTATCCAGAGCCCTTCCCCTAAGCCAGGCAAGCTGCCCTTCCTGCTCCTGCCCGGCTGCCCTCACGGGCTGTTCTGCAGGAGAAAAACACTCCTCCAGTGGGTAATTTCAAGAGGAGAAACCCCAGACAGGCCTTCCAGCCCAGCACCATCTCAGCTGAGGACACACTTCCCCGGTCTCCAGCCCAGACCCCCGTGCAGTCAGAGGAGCAGTGAGGCACAGAGATTTTGGCACTGCTGCACTGGGTGGGTTTGGATCTGGCTAACCACAAGCACCCTGAGGAGCTGCACTGGGGTGCTCTGCACAAAAAAACAGGTAGCAAAGTTGTAGTCCCTGCTCCCAAACCAAAAAAGAAAGAGAAATTTGGGAAGAAACCCACATTTCAGTCAGATAAAGGAAATAAAGTACTTTGAATGGTTTTATTCAGGGTAGTTTGGATTTATTCCTGACAATAGCTCTGGAAGCAGGAGTTTGCAACGGAAGTCTTTGGAAACCAATAATTAGAAAGAGGCAAATCAAACAACCAGTGCAAACATCCACAGGATTAAGGATAAGGTAATTCACAGCAACTTGCGGAAGGGGATTAAGGCACAAAACCAAAATCTGAAAAGGCAACATCATAAATATCTGCTCAGTTTGCCTGCTCACAACAAGGACATGTGCTTTTCCTGAGGTGCTTCCAGGCAGCACGTTCTCCCTGGGGTCTTCATGGCAAAGAACCTCTTTCTTGGCCCCACAGGACGGGGAACAAGCCCAGGATTCCCACTGCTCTCAGCCCAGACAGCCCAAACTGTCTTTTCCAGTGTGTGTTGCTTAATATATGTCAGTTGCTATTTTGGGCCTTCTAGATAATGAGCGTGGTGAAGTGTACCCAGAAGCAAAAAGCAGAAGAGCTCCCGGGATAAGTTGCCACCACCAGACCTGAAACAATCCAGCGGTTATTTCTGCACCGACTGGCACAGCCCAGAGTCTTCAAGACGAGCCCAAACAGACTTGCAGGGCAGAAATCTCGCTGGAGGTGCCAAAGGTGAGCTCAGGTATGAGCTCAGAAGATCTCAGGAACGGGTCCAAAAAAGCAGTCTCTGGAGCACGCGGTCACGTAGGAGCTGGAGAGAGCAGAGCTCTGACTGCCCACGCATTTTGGGGATGAGGAGCCATAGATTCTATCAATTCTTCCAGGCATCCCACACAGCCTCTGCTCTGCACATCACCAGCCAGGACCAAGAAAACCAAGAGCTGAAGACTGTGAGCCCGGAGAAGGAGTGAGACACGGCTACCTGTACTGCAGGAATGGTAACCCAGTTACTATTTCCTCCTCCTGTTTGTATCCCACAGCGTCTGGTCTCATCTCACAACCCCTTAATGACAAAGTGTCCCAAATGAGTGTGTGAGGAAGAACAAAGCATCTCACAATTTACGGGAGGTCGCTTGGGCTTTGCTGCCCATGACCTATTCACAGAACATTAGGAACAAGTGAAGCATCTGGAGGAGAACAGAGACCATGTTGCAGAGGAGCCCGGGCTTCCGTCCCTCTACCTCGACCAGGACAGTCAGTGCAGGCCTGAGACAGGACACCTTGACCACAGTCTGCTGTGATGTACTCCTCCATAAACCCAGAACTGTGTGAATCCTGAGAGCAGGACTCGGTCTCTTCAGTAAATCATCACTATAGCAGGTTGACTTTGGCCACAACCTGCTTGCAGCCCGTCCTGGAGTACTGCTTGTCCCCTGTAGTGTAGTAACTGAGCTGACTCGCTAAACTTTCAATGTGCTTCTGGTCAGGATACAGCCCTTCCCTCCTCATCTCCTCTAGGAAGCAGTTTATGACGTGACTCTTCTCCAGAAGAACAAAAGGGACGACGTCTGCCGATTTCCAGAGGGGGTGGGCATCGATCAGTACAGGCTGGACGATGCTCAGCAGTTCTTCAACTCCCCTTTGCTGCTGCAAAAGCTCGGCGGATGCATTCTGGATGACAAACTTTGTTATTTCACCACCTCCTATGTTGCTTATTAAAATGTAGATGGCATTGAGGAACTCATTAGTCTGATTGGGTTCAAAGAATCGGCTGAGAGTATCCAGCAGGACTGGAGACATGAGTTCAACCTCATCCAGAATAAACAATGGTATCTTCTCTTCTATTTCAGCTCTTGTAACCATGTCAGAAATCTTCTGGGACAAATCTATTTCGCAAGTGAGAGGAGCCACCCCGTTGGGGCAGTGATGCATGACAAAGTACTGAAGCACAAAGTCATTGTCCATGACGGAACGAAAATGTTTGGCCAGCAGCCAGCCAACATGACTCTTCCCAACTCCTGTCGGGCCATTTAAAGAGATCACTAGAGGCTTGTTGTGTATGTGGGTAGCCAGATAGTCTTTCAGTAATTCCATAATACTTTCCACAGCAACCTTCTGCCCAAATACTTCCCGGTGCATTGTTTTCTCCAAACCATCCAGGTCGTATTTTTGGAGGTTGTCATCCAGGTTCTCTATTGCATTGAGAATTTGGAAGAAGATAATGACAATGAGCAAGAGGAGGCAGCGTTTTGCCTTGCTCTTCTCCTCCGCTGGAAGGTATCGTTTTGTTTTATCTGGATACAAGACTATTCTCGATTTCCTTCGATTCTTTTTCCGCTTGCATTTTTTCATGGCATACTGTTCTACAGACGTGTCAAAGGTGAAGTACTGGGAGGTTTCAAAGCTGCTCTGGTTAAGGAAGGACATGGAAGGGCCGTACAGGCCAGTTCGGCTGAGGGAAAGCTGCCTCTGAAGCAGCCTCGCGTGGGCAAGCTCTGGAGATTTTTCTCGAGGGAGCTCTAAATGCAGACGGCTTTTCTTTTGCACCCGGTATCGCCGTCGCAGGCGGATGATGGCCCGTAAGGGAGAAGAAATAGAAGACATTTTCTTGGAAGCAACAGGGATTTCAGTGTCTGGTACTTCTTCCCCATCACTCTCATCACAAGATGCTTCACCTTTCACATCACTCTTGGCACAGGGCATCTCCCCTTCCCCACTGTCAGTCACAAGATGCTTCACCTTTCACATCACTCTCGGCACAGGGCATCTCCCCTTCCCCACTGCTGTCAATGCTGGGCAGTTCTCCTTCCACGCTGCTCTCAGCACAAGGTGCCTCTTCTTTTGTGTCGGTCTCAGCACAAGGAATTTCTCCTTCTGCTTCGCTGTCAGCAGAGGAAGCTTCTCCTTCGGTATCGCTCTCCGCACGGGGCGTCTCTCCTCCCAGATCCTCCGGGGCAGAGGACACTTCTCCATCCACCTCAGCGCAGGGCAGCTCTCCGTCCATCTCGCCTGGTTCTTGCAGCCCATTCACATCATCCTCTTTCTTAAAAAAAAAAAAAAAAAAAACAAAGACAATATAAAATCAGTCTTTATAAGATCAGGAAGTGATCAATAACAGCCAAATTAGACAGATATCCCACTTTCTAACGGGTAGAACAATTACCTGTAGCAATCAGCAGCGCAAGGTGGAAGAGAGAGACTTTCAGACCTAAGCAAACTTTCTGGAAGACGCTCTGGACGTGCGAAACTACAGACGAATTCAGCATAAATAAGCCCAAATCGATGTATATCACAAAACCAACCCTACCTCCGCACTCAGAAGGAAAGCTTGGAGCTGGCTGGAGCCCAAGCCGGGGGCTCTGCTACGTTCTGGCATGAGCAGGAGGCAGGACACGGGGCAGACGCCGCGGCTCGAACCAGAGCTGCCCAGTCCTGTTCCCTCACATCTGCTAAATATAAGCAAGAGGCAAAACCACACCTCTGCAGCAGCACACACGCACACACCCCCAGAGGAACCAGTCACCCCTACACCCGCAGAGACCTTTCAGGGTGTGGAGTGTCCATGGCAGTACCTCTCTGTGGAAACTCTATTGCCACGCAGGTTGTGGTGGCACGGCATCTCCCTTGGGGGCAGGGGGTGGATTTTTCCTGGCTCTGCCAATGCCAGGCAGCTCCGTTCGCTGCTGCAGGGAGAGGAGGTGAGAGTGACTACCCGGCCAGCGCTCAGCCCTCGGTACCCAGCTCCCCGGGCTGCCCCGGGGGCTCAGCCAGGCTGCAGAGAACTGACATGGTTGTGACCGAGCCTGCCAACAGCACACAGCTCTGGGGAGAGGAGTGGGGCTGCCCCATGGCACCCCGACCCTCCAACCCCCATGGTCCTCTCTATCCCACGTGCCCACACACTCACATCCCTGGACCTACAATGGCCACTGTGTCCTTGTGTCCTTCCCAAGCTGGACCCTGGAGCTGCACAGGAGAGCATGGGGACATGAGCATCCCTTAGGGAAACCCATCTGCATCGGGAATGCGTGGACAGACCTTGGTTGGGGAACAAGAAGGAAGAGTAGAGGATGCACCCTGGCAGTGGGACACCATGACAAGAGGCATGGACTTGATGGGGAAGCCCCCAGCGCTCAGCCCTCGGTACCCAGCTCCCCGGGCTGCCCCGGGGGCTCAGCCAGGCTGCAGAGAACTGACATGGTTGTGACCGAGCCTGCCAACAGCACACAGCTCTGGGGAGAGGAGTGGGGCTGCCCCATGGCACCCCGACCCTCCAACCCCCATGGTCCTCTCTATCCCACGTGCCCACACACTCACATCCCTGGACCTACAATGGCCACTGTGTCCTTGTGTCCTTCCCAAGCTGGACCCTGGAGCTGCACAGGAGAGCATGGGGACATGAGCATCCCTTAGGGAAACCCATCTGCATCGGGAATGCGTGGACAGACCTTGGTTGGGGAACAAGAAGGAAGAGTAGAGGATGCACCCTGGCAGTGGGACACCATGACAAGAGGCATGGACTTGATGGGGAAGCCCCCAGGAGAAAACAGCTCTCCAGGCCTGGATGTGGCCACGGGACCCCACGTGCTGCAGCGCCAGGAAAAGGCTCTGTCCCTGCCTGGCACAAAGCTGGTGGCATCAGGAGCTGTGTCACCGAGGGAGGGCATGTCCCCGCTGCCTCCGGACCGCAGAAGCGCTGACGCAAGAGGACAGTTTGCCGCGGTGACATCGCCAACCCCGGAGAGCAGGAAGCCGTCACGGGCAGGGTGAGAAAAGCTGCCTTTCATCAGCCGCCCAGAAAAATCACCCCTAGGTCCTGCCGAACGCACGGCATGGCTGGGGAGGAGGAGGTTCCCCCCCAAGGATTTGTTATTAACTCGCCTCGGCTCAGCAGGAAGTTACCAACCTGCCAAATGTCACGCTCTGGAGAAGGTTCTCACTTCCCCCACTGCCGGGCTGACGCAGGCGGCCACCCAGAGAGCCAAAGGGGCTGGGACACGGTCCTGGCCACCTTCTCTCTTCATCCGGCTCCTTTCCTGGCTCCTCCGAGCCCCTGGGACACGCCACGCCAAGCCTGCACCCCTGCCCCGGGGACACGTCGGTTCCTGGACCAGGCACCAGCAGCTGGCTCCTGGTGGGTGGCCAAGCCGGGGCAAGTGGGTCCTCTCAGTGCTAATTGCTGAAGGAGCTATCGCTGAGCTTAGAGTGCTAATTACTGACCCTGTGCAGGATTTGGCCCTGCCCAGAGCAAAACCAGCTGGGCTAGATTCCTGCAGCCAGGCACAGAGGCGACACCAGGCAGGAGAGCTCACGCCACTGCCGGGGACGTCCCTGCGAGCCCCGGGCTGTCCCCACGCCACCCGGGCGTCACATCCTTCCTTCTCCCCATCCTGCACCCTCTGCCTTGATCACACAGTGCCTGAAGGTCCCCAACGGGACAAGCTGTCCCCAAAGCTTCTGGGCAGCAGCCCCTGTGGCTCAGACCAGCACAGACCATGGTCCCCGGGTTGTGGGGACACCGCAGGGCTCAGCCCAGGGCCAGGACAACCCTCTGGGCTGTGACACACATCGACACAAACAGGCAGTGAAGCTTTTTCAGCCTCTAACCTCTGCAGGTGCAGAGGGGGTTGATGAAACGCCAGGAAGGAGCTGTAGGAGTTTATGGGGAAAGGTTTGGGGAGCAGATGGACGCTGAAAGCGAGACATCCCAAAGATTCCCCCATGGAGGCTTCTGGCACACAGCAGGGTACCACCCCCACCCTGCCCGGAGCTGAAGCACGAAGCAGTTTGACCCCTCAGAACCGAAGCCAGCTCTCCTACCATCTCCGTGTCCACACAGGGAGCCCGAGAAAGTGAAAGGGTGAGGACCCAGCTCGTTAGCCGGGAGATGCTCCCAACCCTCTTTCCCAAAAGAGCAAAAACAGCGCATCCGTCCCAGCGGCACGGGATGCCCAACCCTCCAGGGGAGCCGAGCGAGGCAGGGCGGAGGGCCCAAATCCCCTCCTCAGCAAGGAATCAGTCCAGTCACGCACATCATAATCCTATTAATAGCATGACTCAGTTCCTAATACCTGCTGCTATTTACACAGGACTTAAATTTTGTAAGAGCTGCTCCGCTTGCTCAATGTCAGACCAGGGCCGGGGCAGGTGGCTGTGCCAGCCTGCAGAGATGTGCTTTTGGCAGCTTAGTTAGATGTTCGGTAAAAACGGTAGGGAAAAGAACCCAACAATTAGGTTTGCAGCATCACCGGGGCCGGTGTAAACACCGTTAGTCACTGCCCCGCGCCGGGTCAGGAACCGCTCCTGAGAAACCTCCAGCTTTTCCTCCTTTAGCTCTTCCCTCAAACATTTGCATTCGTGTGTCACCCTCCTCCTGCCAAAACAAGGTTTCCACAACAGAGGAGCCTGCGTGGGCAGCCGGAGGCAGCGGGGCCGCGGGGGGAGCGGGACGGGACGGGGCAGCCCCCGGGCAGACGGCGGTTGAGGGTAGAAAGTGCCCGGTTGGCAGGAGCCACGGGGCCAATGCCAGGGAAGGGTGTCCCCAGTTAAAATGCCAACCGCTGAATCCCAAGAACAGCATCGGAGAGGAGGGAGCTGCACCCCAAACTCGGGCTCTTTGGGTTAGCAAAGCCACTGGGAAAAGGGACCAGCTGGAAAATCCCAAAGGCTGATTCCTGCCGGCTGAAAGCCAACCCCTCTGTCCAAAACTGAGCCTTTTCAGGGGGAAAAGAGGAGAAAAAGGGCCCCTTGCAGCAGGGGACACGGATCGAAGGGTGTCAGTGGCCGGGAATGGAAATCCTGGATGGTGGCAGATGCCAGACAGCCCTGGCACCCTGAGTTGCAGCTCCTCGGGGGCACCGCTGGGAAACAAGCCGAGAAACGTGCTTTGCTTCGTGGCTGGAGCTTGGGGTGCACAAGCGTTCACCCCCTCTCCCCCACCAAAAACACAGCCCCGAGGGTGACAGCCAGGGCCACGCAAAACCCACCTGTGCCACCCCAAAAGCCTCCTTGTCACCAAACCCCACCAGCCCCACTCCCAGCCCAAATTTTTTCGCTGAACCCCAAAGACCGAGACCGAGGGGAAGGGCAGCGAGTGGAGGGGAAGGACCCGGAGCATCCGAAACCATCAGGAACAGGAGGATCCCCCAAAAACCCAGGGTGGGTTTTTTGGTGGAAAGGGATCACTGGGGATGAACAGAAGGCGGTGGTGGGGACGGAGCTCTACGTGGCCGTGGGGTGACCCCCGTGAGGTGGGGAGTGGGATGGGGGAGAAGGACCGAGCGCAGTTACCCACAGCGTCTCCCTCGGGGCCGGCCACTGCTGCTCCCCTTCGGCCGCCGAGCCCGGGCTCTGGCCTCGGCCGGGCCGGCTGCTCCTCTGCCCCCCTCTCTCTCATCCGTATAAAAACCCGACCGCGGAGAGGAAATGGCGAGGAGGAGTGGCCCACGGCAGCACTTCCTTCTCCCCGCGCCGCGGGACGGCCGCCGACAGCCGGTTTTCTCTCCCCCCTTCTTGCTCCAAGGCCCCCTCGGCGGCTGCCGTCACGGCGGCATCGTGCGAGGAATCACGAGTCCCGGGTGGCGGGACAGGGACGGGGCAGCGGGATGAGCTCATCGCCCTCTTGACCTCGAAAACCCCCAGTTTAGGCAAAAAGCTCCCCACCCTGCAGGGTGTAATTAGCCCGTCGCCGGGAAAGGTCAAAGCGATGATGCTGCTGCTGCCAGGAGAGGTTATCGGGGCTGACCCAGCGCCGGTGCAGCTCGGGGAGGAGGATTCTCCCTGGCAGGGAAAACAGGGAGAGTGAAAATAGAGCCAACGTGGGAAGAAATGGTGAGTCTGGAAAAAACCAGCAAGTCCAGAGCAGTTGATTTGTCCCACCCCCCCCGGGCTCCAGCTCCGCTGCCCCCGTCCACCCCGACCCCACTGCGGCTTTTGGCCCCTTCGCAGCCTCAGCACGGAGGGACGTGGGGACATCTGGGCCAGGCTGCACGGCCACTGAGGAACCGACCCCTGGAAGAGATGATGAACCTTCCCTCGGCCCTTCCCCCCCCCCCTGGCACCCCCCGCCTCCCACCTGCGCTCACACAACGCGGCTGAGGCTTTTCCCCAAAAAACAAGCCCATTTGGCAAAGCCAGAGCGGCTCCGAAGTGACCTCTTGCCCAGCAAAGTCCTACTTTTGGGGATAAAATCCCAGCTGGAACCTGCTCCTTGGGAAAGCAGCTCCCTGGGGTAAAAAATAGGGAGGTAAAAAAATACCAACAACCCAGTTTGGGGTGTTTTGGGGCATCGCAGCGCCCATCCCACTCTGGCTGCGACGCACACGGAGGTCCCCACGTCCCGAGGGGAAGGGGATGGTCTGAGCAGGGTCCCCCCAGCCTGGACCCACAAAGACACACCTCTGCTGCGGCCAGGGGGGGGATTTGCCTAACAAATCCTTGCAAATGTGGGGATTTTCTGTGTCACGAAGGCGCAAGAGCTCAGCTGGAGGGTGGCCACCAGCACGGGGCGGCTGGGGGCTGCTCCGGGGGTCGGGAAGCCCAGGAGGGCTGGCCCCATGCCGGAGGTCCACTCTGGAGGAGCTTGGCCAAGCATTTCAGCAACAGCTGTGAGAAGAGCTATTTTTCCAGCTTCAATTCAGATTTTTGCAAAGGAAGAGCTTCCCCCAAGCAGTGTGGTTGAAAACCATTTAAAAAAAATAATTTAAAAAAAAAAGCAGCAATGTCCTCCAAAAACCCTACAAGAAGCAATGAGAGGAGCAAGAAGCTCCGGGTCCTCACCCGAGGGTTGTTAGCAAACCAGAAAAAAAGGTATTGCTGTAACTGGGAAGGAAAATGAACCATCCCCATGTCCCAGGATGGGGACAGGGGGGTCGGGGGGCAGGAAGCCTCCAACACACAGCAGGAAACCAAGGGAGGGTGGAAGGAGGCTCGACGGGCGCCCGCAATGGGGTTTCTAAACCCCTCCCAAGCCATGGGGACAGAGAGAGATGCCGGGGGCCCACATATGCCACGTGGTCACGTATGCCACGTCCCCACCATTACCAGGAACTCGTCACCCTCTGCTCTGGCAGAGGGTGAGACCAGAGCAGAGGGTGATGAGCTCCTGGTTATGGTGGGGACGTGGGACTGACCCACGTGGGACCCGTGCAGAGCTGGAGGAGCTCCATGGCACATGGGGACAGGGACCCGAGTGGGGCAGCGTGGCCACCTTGTCCCTGTCCGACCTTGGGATGGGGACACACACAAGGACAGCAGTGGAGTGCCTGTGCGGGTGACAGGGTGATGCAGGGCTGGCACTTCCAGCTGGGGACACCATCATGGTGTCACCACCAACTGGCCTCCAAAATTATTATCTCAGTCGGGAGCAGCTGCCAAAAATGCCAGGGGAGTGCCCGGGGGGAGCAGGAGGACAGGGCAGGGGCATCGCTGGCACCCTGAGGTGTCCCACACAGGGACACCCCCTGGCATGGCCCATGGGGCAGGGGGGGACAGGGCCACGGGAAACAGCCCCTGCTCATGTTCCTGGCCGAAATACCACCCTGTGCTGCTGCTGCTGCCCCTGCCACGGCCCCGGGGTGGGGGCTGCGTCCCTCCCATGGGGCTTCAGGGACTTCTGACCCCCCAAAGTGGGGGGAGCAGACTGCTGTGCCACGGGGAGGGGACATCCTGGGGATGGGGGAAGACTTGCAGGCACTGAGGCAATGGGGGGGGGC
>NW_015090961.1:760267-780938 GCF_001431845.1 Calidris pugnax | reverse complement strand
CTGGGGCAGGGGCAGGAGCGTTGCGCATTGGGGCCAGCCCTCTCTCCCCCCAACCCTAGTCCCCCCCACTCACCTTGGGGGGGGCCACAAGCCTTGTGACCCCTGTGTCCCTGGTGGTGTGGAGGCCAAGCCCCCCCCGGCCGGGCCCCAGGCGAGGAGGAAGCAGCGGCCGGGCCGGGCTCGGTGAGGAGAGGCCGCGGGTGCCACGGCCCTTCCTGCAGAGCCACGAATGCAAATCCTGCGCAAACACGGCCTCTCCCACGGCTCTGCCCCCCCCTCCCCTGTGGGCCACCCCAGGGGAAAAGGGGCAAGAAAGCCCCCAGGATGGGGAGACGAGGGCCACCGAGCCCAGATTTTGGTACCAGTCACCAACCGGCACCCGCCGGTTTGGGTACCCGCAGGCGATGGGCAGCCCCCAGCGTTGGTACCCACCAGAAAGGTCAAGGTGGCCACTTTGGGTGGGTGGCACCGACTTATACAACAATTTTAGATTTTTTTTCCTCTGTTTTTTGGCACGTCGCCTTTTGAGCTGAAACGCCTCCAGGGCTCATTAGCGGCGGCTGCAGCCCTGACACGTGCGAACGCTCCCAGTCCCTCCGCTCCCCCGGGAAACCAGAATAAGACAAGTGAACCCCTGGGGTCCCCAATTTCCCAAATCCCCCCTGGAACACCCAGAGAGTCCCTCTGGGAGGGGGGCATTGCGGGAGCTGAGAGCCCAGAACGGGCTCAGGGTGAACCCCAGCGACACTGGGACAGGGGGTCCCATCCCCACCATCCCACCAGCCTCACATTGGAAAAACTTTAGAAAAAGGAGGAAATCTGTCAAAAAAAAGTAAGCAAAAAAAGGCCGAAGAGGTCACAGGCTTGGAACTGCCGGGAAAATGTGTGTAGGGGTCAGAAATACCCCCGTGGGTGCAAAGCTGGGGCGGGCAGGGAGTGGGCAAGGAGCCCCGAAATAGAAAGTGAGAGCCTGCAATGGAGAAGGGGAAATGCCACCAGGGTGGGGACACAGAAATCCCAAGCAGCACCACGGCCCCCGGCCTCGGAGCCGGCCCCTCCTGCTTCCCCAAAAAGGGAAGAATGAAAACATATGGTAAAATAATCTTTCCCACGGTGGGCAGCGGGTTCCTCGGCGTGGGGCTGCCCGCGCAGACGGGGCAGCAGCCCTGCAGGGACATCTCCAGACCCAGATGATCCTTTTTCTGAGCATTTTTACGGTGCTACCGACCACCCCCGACTCCCCAGTCACATCAGCGATGGGTGAGGGATTTTTTTCCTTTTATATCACAGAATCACAGAATGCTACGGAGTTGGAAGGGACCTCTGGAGATCATCCAGTCCAACCCCCTGCCAGAGCAGGGCCACCCAGAGCAGGTCCCACAGGAACATGTCCAGGTGGGTTTGAATGTCTCCAGAGAATAAGACTCCACCACCTCCCTGGGCAGCCTCTGCCAGGGCTCTGCCACCCTCACAGGAAAGAAGTTCCTCCTCATGTGTAGGTGGAACTTCTTATATTCAAATTTATGCCCATTTCCTCTTGTCCTGTCCCTGGGCACCACTGAAAAAAGCCTGGCCCCATCCTCCTGACACCCACCCTTGAAGTATTTATAGGTGTTGATCAGATCCCCCCTCAGCCTTCTCTTCTCCAGACTAAAGAGACCCAAGTCCCTCAGCCTTTCTCATAAGGGAGATGCTCCAGGCCCAGATCATCACCCACCTTGTGTCGATCTGCTCCGAATTTCTGCTCCAGCCCCTGGCTCCCGCAGGGTCCCTCCGCGCCGTCAGCCCTCCTGCATCCCAAACCCATCAGTGAGAAGCAGGATCGGTCGCTTGCTCGGGGTAAAACCAGGTTCAGCTCAGTGACACCCTCCCCCGGGACAGGATACAGTCCTGGGCCCACGGAGCCGGACCCCGTGCTCTTCCCAATCCCGCTCTTCGCAAGAATTTCCAACCTTCGTAAACAGCCTGGCTTTAACACGTCCTAAATAACCCAAACAGTTTATCTGTGGGCCAGGGAACGTCCCTTCTAGGGACACCGCATCCTGCTTGGGTTATCATGGCCCTTCTAAACAGTTTATAAATAGACCAAGGTAAATGAGGGTGATGGCTTTTTTTTGAAGCGAAGCGAGGATTTTTATCTATTTTCTTTTTTTAAAGCCGTTCAAGGACCGCCGGCGCAGAGGATGGATCCTAAAACCCAAGTCTAAATGAGGGTGATGGCTTTTTTTTGAAGCGAAGCGAGGATTTTTATCTATTTTCTTTTTTTAAAGCCATTCAAGGACCGCCGGTGCAGAGGATGGATCCTAAAACCCAATTTAAATCCTCTGCTTCTTTCTCCTGCAGCTGAGCTCCATCCCCACCTCACTAAGACATTAAAAAATAAGGAAAAAACCAAAGAAAAATGTCTTTGGCAGTTTCACCTCCTCACGTGCCGGCCTTGGCGGCGTCACAGGGCCACCGGGAAGGTCACCATCGTGCCGGCCCGGCTCTGGGCCAGGGTGGCAACAGGGGTGGGTGCCAGGGCCAGCGATGGGAGAAGGCAGGGACCAACAGCACGTGGTGCTGCCCTAGGGAGCTTTGGGGTCACCCTGCTGCTCACATTGGGGAAAAAAAGGGGATAATTGAGGGGGAAAAATGAAAAATGTGAGAAATAATTTGGAAAAGATGGAGAGCGGCGAGCGGGTCTCCTGCGATGATGGGTGGGACGGTCACCCGGGCAGCTCCCTCCCGCCAGCATTCCTCAAGGCCACAAAAGGTGACTCATTTCACAAGGGCTGATCAGAGAAAATCATCGTGACGCTTCCCGTGAAACGAGCCTTCACCCAAAGGGTTTGCGGTGCGCAACGAGGGCGTCTGTGAAACACCCCAGAGGAACTGAGGCCATTTCCAAGCATCCAAGGAGTAAAGAAATGGGATTTTACAAACTTTTTTCAAGCTATATATTTTTTTTCTTTCTTTTCTTTAAAAATAGAAGCGATTTGCAAAGGTGTGGGACTCGGGACGGGGCTTCCCCTCAGCCAGCAGATGTGGCTCCAGCTTGAAGGAAGGTGGCTGCACGGCAAACCGAGCAGGGAAAAGCCCAAAGTCCTTTTTTTCCCTTCCAGCTGCCTCTGTTCAGGCTGAAAAACTGCATTTCCAGCTTGTTTCAATTAATTTTAAGAGTTTTACATTCCATAAAAGCCGAAACGCTCATCAAACCAGGGTTTCCACTGTTGTCACCCTTTGAAACGACCGCACCACGACTCACCCGGTGGCTCTGGCTCGGTCACGCCGGGACCTCCCGCAGGGAGAGAAGCAGCTCCAGGTCCCCTCCACGGTGGCGGTGATGGCCACCTCCCGGCTCAGGACGGACACACTCATCACACCCCAAAGGCCCATCCCTTGGGGGGAGCTTTGGGGAAGCTGGGAAAGATGAGGGCAGGAGAGATGCTCATCCCATGCCCTTCCCTACATGATCTTGGTGGCGCTGCCGTGGCTGGATGTGGCCCCAGCTGTGTCACCACAGGGCTGGGAGAGCTCGTGAGGACAGGGCACGGCTGGGGCACACTGCCTGCCCCACAGCACCCTGCCTGCCCCACAGCACCCTGCCTGCCCCACAGCACCCTGCCCTGGGGGTTGAGGAAGTGCTGCGGGAGGAAAACATCCACCTGCACTCACACATAAATAAATAAATAGAATCACAGAATCTTCTAGGTTGGAAGGGACCTTAAAGATCATCTTGTCCAACCGTCAACCTAGTTTTGACAAAAATAAACACCCACACAGCAAGCAAAAAGAAAACTAAACCATACCTCCCAGCACTACATCAACCCGTCTTTTGAACACCTCCAGGGATGGGGCCTCAACCCCTTCCCTGGGCAGCCCATTCCAATGGCTGATGACCCTTTCAGTGAAAAAATTTTTCCTAATATCCAGCCTGAACCTCCCCTGGTGTAACTTGAGACCATGTTTTTGGGGTTTGGTTTTTCTTGCATGTATTTTTTGCATCTATAAGCAAAGCCAAACCAGTGGGCGCCCTGGGGTCACTGGTGGCCACGTTCCTTGCCCCAGCAGCTGTCCACGTCTTGGTGTAATGAAAGAAAAACCTATTTTCCTTATGCTTATGTGAGTGTTCTTTAGGGGAAGCTTTTTTCAAATAAGGTTGTTCGATTTTAGGTCACATTCCAAATGACTGGTGGGCAGTGGAGGATAGGCAGCATGTGTATTGAGTGAGTGGAAAACAGAAATATCTGTCGTTTATGTCAAGAGGCCATAGCAAAGGAATGAGACACGTTTCCAAGACTGATATTAATAGTTCCATATACAAAAAGAAAAATATGAGAATAATAAGTGTTCACACTTGACTATTTCTGCTTGTCTTCCTCCTCCACCCTCCAGATTAAATTGGTTTCAATTTAGGAAGGTGAATTCCTGGGTTTTAGTGCTGGTTTTTTTTTCAGCTGGAACTAAGGAATTCCTGGGTTTTAGTGCTGGTTTTTTTTCAGCTGGAAATATCCAGGATTTACTCTGCTGAGTGGTGGGAGCAGCGTGAACAGCCCAGTATTCAACTCCTAATTGTCATCATCCCAGTACTGGACCCTGGGTAAGGATATGGATGAAAGGCACCATGAAGAACGTAACACTCCTCACTTTCAGTGCTTGCTTTGTTTCTAGGTTAAGTTGGCGACAAACTGGGACAGCCCCAGTTCCCCGCAGCCCCGCAGCGGCGCTGCACAGCTGGGGGTTCCTTTGATCTCAAAAGATCAAAAAGTGCTGTTTTCCTGCCCCGCGGCGGCCGCAGCGCACCCAGACGTGGAGCAGGATGTGTCACAGCTCACCCTGAGCAGCTCCAGCTCCCACCACCAGCAGACACCCCCCAGCTGCCCACCTCGCCAGATGCTTCCATCTGCTCCAGCAGCTTGCTTTCCTGAAAAAAATAAAATAAAATAAATAAACGAAAATAAATAAAATGCAGCTCTGCACCTGCAGCACAGACAGGAAAGAGGTGTCCTCCAGGGATGTCCACACAACCTGCCCACATCTTGGCCCCTCTCACAGCACGTGGGGTTTGGATGGAGCCCAGGCACCCGTGGGCTCCTCTCATTTATTGAGTGTTGGCTGAGCTGAGCAAGGGCACCAGGAGCTGAGCAGCCTTTGAGGGAACGTGGAGAAGTCCCCAGAAGATGTTTGCTACAAGGAGTTTCCTGGCTCTGAAACTGGGGAGGGAGAACCCACCAAGACCTGTTGGAGAAGCTCCAAGCAGGCAGCAGAGACCTCTGCCTGGGGTCACACCAGCTGCTGTTCAACAAGAATTTGGGTCTCGTGGCCTTGACATGTGGCTCCCAGGGCTGTCCCCAGCTGTATCCCACACTGGGTGCAGTGATGACCCCACCAGTGCTGTCTCCTGGCCACCCCAACCCAACCTCAGAAGACAACAGATCCAGCCTGATGTCCTACAAGGGCCTGGTGGGGCTCCTTGTGCCTTCAGGCGTGGGTTTCCCTCCCTGTCTGCTGCCATTTGGGATTATCTGCTGCTCATCCATCTTAGCTTTACCTGCAGTAACACTCTACACCTTCACAGACCGGGGTTTATTTCGTTATTAACAGAGCCCCGACAGCACAAGGACCATTTAAAGCTTCACAACAGAACACGCCAACCAGCTCCTCGTGCCCCAGGACCACGAGCCTGGAGTAAAGTGCCCCAGGGAAACAAGAACACGTGCCCTCACCCACAGGAACAGCCGTGGACGTGCACAAGGGACAGAGAAGCCCCGTCCCCTGCTGCCTGCAGCTGCAGGAAGGATCCCACAGCGTGGGACTTCCAGGCCTTTAGGCATTAAAAAACAAGGGTAAATGTTAAATACAGGTTGTTTACTGTGTTCCACGAGTCCCTCACACACCTGGACACCCAGCGGCCCAGCCAGGGTTACAGGCTGCTCCGGGGTTTTGAGTGTGGCCAGTGGGTATCTCAGTGGCTCCAGTGCCCATGGGCTGGGACAGAAGATTCAGCAGAGGAGGGGAAAGACTCCTCGGGCTGTGGAAACTCATTCATTGCTTCGCAGAAAGCAAATCTTCAGAAAAAGGCAGATTTCCCCAGCACATTCCTGCTGACGAGCAAAACCCCCCCGGAAAGCAGGAGTGAGGAACCCCAAACGCTCTGGAGACAGAGCACAATCCCAAAAGCCATTGCCCCATCTTGTACCCAGGCTGGGGACGTGATGTTCAACCATCGAGCTCCGGGATTATCCCCTCGAACTGACTCCTGGATCTCAGCAGTGCCAGTAACTCTGAAGCTCACCCAGATGATACCCTGAAGGGATGGTGTGGTGTGGGGAGACACCTATTTGTGCCATAATAAAGCAATCCCACCAGTGTCTGCGTAATCCACTAATTTACCCTCCAGGACTAAACAGCTTTCCCTGAAGAACCGCTACGTCTCATCCATCTAAAGCATTCTTCATCCCACAACAAAATTACTCCACGCAATTTCAGAGTCCCAAACAAGGGTGCACAGACCCTGGAGTCTTCCTCCCCCCAAACAAGGGTGCACAGACCCTGGAGTCTCCCTGGCGTAAGCCAAAGGAGACAGCAGGGACACTTGACTCTGTGTAGGGTCTTGCTCATCAGAGCCAGCTGCGAGATGTTGTTTTAGCCACACACAGAGACCCAGACAGCAACTGGAGCCAACGGCCCCCTCCCAGACCCTCCCGGGGCTACAGATGGAGCCCCAGCCAAAGGGGGACGGTGCCCGGCAGACGGGGGGGTTTCCTGCCCACCCTCCAGCGTGGGAAGGCTCTGCCGAGGGGAGAGAAAAGAGCTGGTACCATCTGAAAAAGAAAACTGCTTTTTATTAACCAGTGAAGTGGGCCCAGACACTCAAGAATGGGAGGAAAAGCGATGTGGGGAGCAGGCCCAGCCCCAGAAGTTGTGGGGTGCACAGCCCCCACTGCTGCTGAGCTGTCTCCATGTGGAAAAGGAGACCCGTGTGGGGAGGAGGCCACAGCAAACCCCCCCTGCCGAGCAGAGAAACTGCCCAGACCCGTGTGGGGAGGAGGCCACAGCAAACCCCTCTGCTGAGCAGAGAAACTGCCCAGCCACTCAAGAATGGGAGGAAAAGCGATGTGGGGAGCAGGCCCAGCCCCAGAAGTTGTGGGGTGCACAGCCCCCACTGCTGCTGAGCTGTCTCCATGTGGAAAAGGAGACCCGTGTGGGGAGGAGGCCACAGCAAACCCCCCCTGCCGAGCAGAGAAACTGCCCAGAGGAGGCAGAGAGCTGGGGGACACTCAGGGGACGAAAAGGAGACCCGTGTGGGGAGGAGGCCACAGCAAACCCCTCTGCTGAGCAGAGAAACTGCCCAGCGGAGGCAGAGAGCTGGGGGACACTCAGGGGATGGGGACAAGCACGGGCACGGAGAAGTGACACAGAGGGGGAACACAAGGACACTCAAAGTCTAGTTGCAGTTCTTGGGCAGGCGATAGACACCTCCGGAGTAGATGAGCTGCTGGTCCCGGACCTTCTTCTGGAGAAAGCCCTGCAGCTCTTGTATATCGATTTCTGTAACCACCGGGCCTGTCATCACGAACATCTTCAGCATGCTGTGGATCCTCTCCAAGGACAGGCTCTCCAGGTTGGTCAGCATGGCCTGGATGTACGTCCAGAACAGCTGCAGAGGGGACACAAAGGAACAGTAAATCCCACCGACATCTGTACTGTGAAGAAAAGGGGTGCATCAGCGAGGACAGGATAAGGACTAGGACAAGAGGAAACGGCCTCAAGTTGCGCCAGGGGAGGTTTGGGATGGATAGTGGGAAAAATGTTTACACTAAAAGGGGTATCAGGCCTTGGAACAGGCTGCCCAGGGCAGTGGTGGAGTCACCACCCCTGGAGGTATTTAAAAGCCGGGCAGACGTGGTGCTGAGGGACATGGGTCAGTGGTGGGTTTGTCAGTGTTGGGTTGATGGTTGGACTTGATGATCTAGAAGGTCCCTTCCAACCCAGACGATTCCATGATTCTGTGATCCCATATCCCAAAAGCAGGGCAGGGCTGTGCCAGTAAGTTCTGCTCTTGGCCATGAGCGTGTGGTCTTTTAACAGGAAACATGCGGTGCTGGGACACAGCTAGGAAGCAGGGTCTGACGTGCAGTACGTGCATGACCCACAGTGGATAAACACCAGTATGACAACTGTGTGGTTCACAGAGGCACAACACACACACACACCCCACACACGGGTAGGAAAAGCACTGGAAGTGTCCAGGAACCACAACACAGAGACGGCAAAGGTCCAGCTGTTAGTGCTGGGTAAAGCCTTCTTGGCAGTCTAAGTGCCAAACAGCACTGCTTGGGTGAATCCAAATAAGTTACGGCTGTTTTCAAATATGAAATCATGTCTCAGAATTTTTGGTTTGTTTTTTTTCTAAACTGAAAAAACAGATTTAGAGATGTCCAAATGGTTGCCTGGCTCAGCAGCCGGGCACCTTTCTGGAGAGGAGGCTGCGATCCAGCACCAGTCATTGATTCAAAAAAACTCTGGACTGAGCCAGTGGAAAACGCTAATCCCAAGCGCAAATTGAATCCATCATCTTGATCAGACTCCCTGAAACCCAAAGCACAGGATGTTTGCACTGTCCTGGTGGCTTCGCAAGCAGCCGAGACACAGGGACAGGTACCTGCAGCTCTTCCTCTTTCTGGTCAGCCTGCGAGGCCATGGCAGAGTCCCCCTCCTCGTCGCTGTCTATCAGAACGACCTTCTCCACCTGGTCCTTCTGCTCCTCCTCAATGACGGTGAAGGTGCCTTGGGGCTCTTCACGCAGGACCCCCTGCTGCAGCCACAGAGTCATCTTACGCTTCAGCGACGTCTCGGGCACCTTGAGCACTTCACTGAGCTCTGTCAGTGTCCACGTACCTGCAGAGACCACGGATATCAGAGAAAAGCCCGGGACACCAGCCCAGGAGGTGCTGAGCCTTGTGGTAGATCCAAGCCCACGAACCAGGTCTTGGTCCTGCTACCAGAGATCTCAGAGCCCAAGCAACGTGTCCCTTCCCACCCACCCACAAGAAGCCCAGAGACACAGGGGGTAACGCTGTGCCTCTGCCACAGGACTCACTCTTGGTCTGGAAGTGCAGGATGATGGCAGCGTGCACGGGAGAGACCGACAGGGAGAGGGTGCGATCTGCCAGCTCCACGTCCAAGCTCACCAGGCCCAGGTGGTACTTCCAGTTCAGGGTCCTCATGGCCTGGAAAAGGAAGAAGGAGCCACTCACAGCAGATCTTCTAACAGGAACCACCAAGTGCTGCGTTATTGCAAACACCCCCCTACCACCAGGGTCTCTGCCAGACACAAAAGCTGCCCCCCTCCTCATAAGTCACCCAGCACTGCCACCACCCAACCGTCCTCTGCCCATCATGGGAAACATCCTCCTTGACACACGTTGCTGTTCAGCCCTTGTCCAAGACCAATTCTCCTCTCCTGCCTGAAAGCCGGTCACTCAGCTCGCTGGTAGGGTAAGCATGGGTTGAAGAAACACTGGAAGACCAACTAGACCACTCTTGGGAAAGTCCTACCAGAAAATAAATGCTGATCTGGGGCAGGATTTCCTCAGAAGAGACAGAATACTCTTCTGATACAGCAGCAAAAAGAACACTGCTTGTTTTGAAGGCTGAGGGATGCTCAGGGATGCTCTTGAGTCCCCTGAGCATCCTTGCATCCCTTGCATCCCCTCCCGCATCCTCTCCTACCCAATGTTTTGCCGGCACAGAAATCAGATGGCATCAACATCTGGCACGAAGCTACAGCCAGAGAAGAGACAGGACCTAGAGCCATGAGGTTCCCAGCCTCGTGGCATGCATCACCTGGTGTGTAATAACAAGTTTAAGTAAGGATATAGAAAAATCAAGCCTAGAATGAGAACACAAGTGGGCAGTCAAAAACACCTGCATGAGACACCAAACTGTGTTCAGGTTGGCTGCAAAGAACCATCAGTGTGTGCACAGACACTACACAGGCACGGCAGGTGGACTGGAATCACCCACTCCACCAGATGAGAAGCTGCAAGGTGAGAAAGGCAAGACCAGAGCTCTGGAAGTGACCTACATCTCTCCTTCACTTCCAGACAGATGCTCCTGGTTGCAACCCATCCTGTGTGAGCAGAGCAAGACGTGCCTCAGCCTTCTCTGTCTGACTAACTGCCACGATCAAGGGCCTGGAGAACAGAAGAACGCTGTGTGGCCGCTCACACTTGCTCTGTGTGCCTCTCCTCTACCTCTCCATGCTGTTTATAAAGGCAAGGGTTCAGTCTCTGAGCCACAGCCAAACTGACCAAAACTGCTTGCACCTGAAGTGCTTAACGTGGAGCTCAGGGACCCTCCAGAAACAAATGAAACAACCCAGGAGAGACCACAGAGAGAAGAGGAAGCATCATTCACCCAACATCAGATGAACAGTGAAGCTTAAAATGAGACCACGTTAAAAGAGCTTCTTTTCAAGAGGACAAACAGGGGAGGAGGTGCCAGAGCAGTGAATAAGAGAGATCCAACAGAGACAGGATGTTGCTCTTACTACTGTAGAATTTCGGCCAACAAGCTTAGACCAGGTTTAAGATGCTCAAGAACTTCCACCTCAGTATCCATCTAACTAACAAACACTGGCATATTTTAGAGAATTCTATTCCACAACTGCAATCACCACAATGACCCAGGCACCGAATAAAGAGATAACCCTTCTTTCAGCAATAGCTAAGGGAGCGCAGCTTCTGCACCCAACTCCAAGCTGAAGGACTTTGGGATTCCACCAAAACAGTGTGTGGTACCAGCAGTTAAAATTTAATGGATGTTAAAGGTGACTCTGCAAAAAACATACAATATAAGGAAGTGTGAACAGCATACACCTGTTTTAAGGAGGTGTGTTACCTTTAATTTCTCATACTTCTTGGAATAGGCTTCCATGGCTTCCTTGACCTGCTCTGGAAGCTCCAGTTTCTCCTCTTTCAGTGGTGGCCAGAACTCACTCGACAGGATAACGGCGACGAGGCTGAAGGGTGGCCTCTCCTCCTCCGGGAGTTTCTCTTCCTCATCACGGATGTTGGCATTAATGCGCCGCGAGTCAGCCATATCCTGGAAAAGGCAGAGGAAGCAAAGGTAGATCCTTCTCTCCCAAGCCACTGCCAACCCTTAGTAAAGGAGATGCTCAAACAAGGTGACTAGGGTTGTCTCCAAATGATGACGGGGACATTGGAAGGGACATGATGGTGTGTGTCCACTAGAAATTCTGTTAGATACTCAGAAACACTTGTGGGGAGGCTGAGGAAAGGATTACAACTCAACACTAGCCTACACCAGAGTCCCTCCAGACCTGTGTTCTTCCCACACTGCTTCAAGTGAATTAAACTCCAGACTCCCAACCCTAGAGGAGCTGGAAGAGCCCAGCTCTTCAGTGCCCAAATACTGCACTGCAGGAAGGGCTGGAGGGACAACAGCACCAGGGCAACCATCCCCCAGAGTCGATAACCCAACCCACGGGGCTTAAAAACCAGAAATGATTTGGAATGTGCTTCTGCCTGTCACGGATCAGCCCCCTCACCGGGATTTTGGAACCCCCACTGTCCTAAAAGACCCTTTTTGGGTCACTCCTCAAGTCCTTTCCCTTCCCCAAGGAGCTCAAACACCCAGGACTTTAATTTTATTTAAAAAAAAAAAAATAAATTACTTTTAACATGACTTCACAATAGTGCATCTGAGCTTCACCAAACCGCAGCTTCAGCAGCTCCACATTGCGGATTTCCCTGATAAGAGAAACAACAGATGAGCCCCAGGTCCCTCAGATGGACGAGCCCGGCTTGGCCTCCACCCCTTCCAACACAGCCAAGAAAGGTAGTCCCTGGCACAAGGGAGCTCTTCCTAGGAAGCCCTGCAGGGTACGTTATCTCAACAGGATGTTTTCTAGCATCTAAGTGAGGAATAGTCACTTCCTCTGTAGGTCAGCAACTTTTCGAAAACCCTCCCATCCCTTTTATTTGGAGGAAGGTGGCACACAGCCCTCCCCCTCGACAGCACAGGCCAACCTCAGCGTCTGGCGAGCCACTTGCCCGAGATGGCCCATCCCAGAGGTGGCTCACACCAGCTGCATCTCACGGGAAGGAAGACCACTGCAAGTGTTGAATCAAGAAACAGAGTTGGGCTGCAACTGGGGTTTCCTGATGCTTCATCCCTTTCTTTCTTACTTCAACACCTTCTGCTGACCCTAAGCAGCCTGAGCAGGCTGTGAGGGCCACCAGAACATGTGGGATGGAGCTAGGGAGGTGTCGGTGCCTCCAATTTCCTACACACTGCCCTGTCAGTGCAAGCCAAGGGCAGGACTGGGCAGGATGCAGCCCGAGGAGAGGGGAGCACATTAAATTCTCTGTGCCAACCCAAAGCTGCAGACGAAACGGCCAAAGACATTCCTGCTCCAGAAACAGCCACTCATCAGACCCAGCCCAAAGCACACAGGGATCAGGGGATTTTGCCAGGGAAAGCCCTGGGGCTGGGCACGGGGAGCTCACCTCTCAGCACTGTAGTTGAACTGATGCAGCAGCCGGTCAGCCAGAAGCGTGCGGTACTCGTTGATAAACAGGTCCTTGCTGCCATAGATGCTCACCAGGAGGCTGATGATGTCCGAGGACCGACGCTTGGAGCTCGACTTTCCTAGGGAGATCCAGCAGACGACAGTGGGAGGTTAGCAGGGACCTGGCCCAGCCCAGCTCAGCTCTGGAGGACTGGCAGAGGAGCTGCTCAAGGCTGTGACAGGGGGATGGGGTCAGGCTTTTTTCAGTGGTGCCCAGTGGCAGGACAAGAGGGAACGGGCACAAACTGGAACATAGAAAGTTCCATCCGAACATGACGAGGAACTTCTTTATTTTGAGGGCAGCAGAGCCCTGGAAGAGGCTGCCCAGAGAGGTGGTGGAGTCTCCTTCTCTGGAGACATTCAAACCCACCTGGACACGTTCCTGTGGGACCTGCTCTGGGTGACCCTGCTCTGGCAGGGGGTTGGACTGGATGATCTCCAGAGGTCCCTGCCAACCCCATAGCATTCTGTGATTACAGCCCGCCAGAGCCCAGCTGCTGGGACTTCTGGTCTTGACAACTAACCTGGATCTGCATCAACTGGGTCAGGAACCCAGTCCCCTGGTTCTGCGATGTCATCATCACTCTCCTGGCCGTTCTCCAGGGTCACTGGGTCAGCTTTCGAGAGCTCGTTTGCGAGGTCACCAGAGCCCTCAGCATCCCCTGTGAGCCCGGCCACGATCTGCCGCACCGTGTCCTCCCGGGTCCTGCCAACAGGCAAGAGACACAGAGCAAGTGAAGGGGGAGCAGAGGGGGAGAAAGGGAGTGCAAAAGACTGAGCCCATGAGCCTCTTACCTCAGATACTTCCTGATGGGCTCGCAGGCGACCTCCAGGATCACCATGGAGGGGTCAAGCTCCCTCAAGGCCTTGATGGCCGAGATATAGAGAGTGATGATGTCGGATGTGTTGACTCCTAGAGGAGAGGGGCAGAGGGAGTCAAGAGTCCCAGAGCAATGGCTTGGGTGCTCCAAGCCCCTCTGTCCGATCTACAGTTGGAGGCCAAGGGCTTGCTGCCCTGCTGCCCCAGCCAAGGGGACAGACCGGATCCATGTGGCCAAGAAACCAGTTCCAGCCCTGAACACAGGCTCAGAGACTACCAGAAACTGGCTGAGCCCTGACTGTGTGTTAGAAACTCAGACCACACACAACAAAAACGCCTTTATCCACCTGGACCAAAGCTAAACTTCTAGCTCAGCCCCTCACCATACTGAGGCAAAAATGAGGCAAGAAGGGGCTGGGATATAATCAGCTACTGCTGCCCAAGCACATTACAACACAGCCTGGTGGCCTCTCGCTCATCAAACACGGAATCAGATGATGGTTCCCAGTAGATTCCACTCGTGCCAAGGCTCCTTACGGTGTTATGACATACACGAGGATGAAAAACCCACCAGGATGAAGAAGTCGCATTTCCAGAGCACTCTTTTAAGGTCCCTTCCAACCCAAACCATTCTATGATTCTATGACAGATCCATCATTCATAAGAAACCAGTTCCAGCCCTGAACACAGGCTCAGAGACTACCAGAAACTGGCTGAGCCCTGACTGTGTGTTAGAAACTCAGACCACACACAACAAAAACGCCTTTATCCACCTGGACCAAAGCTAAACTTCTAGCTCAGCCCCTCACCGTACTGAGGCAAAAATGAGGCAAGAAGGGGCTGGGATATAATCAGCTACTGCTGCCCAAGCACATTTCAACACAGCCTGGTGGCCTCTCGCTCATCAAACACGGAATCAGATGATGGTTCCCAGTAGATTCCACTCGTACCAAGGCTCCTTACGGTGTTATGACATACACGAGGATGAAAAACCCACCAGGATGAAGAAGTCGCATTTCCAGAGCACTCTTCAGGGAGCTGAGCAGCTGCTGCCTCTGATTAGTCCTTTCCAGGCAGAACTTGAGGTCCTCCACAGCAGGCTTGGACTCTGGGAAATCTATAAACCAAGCAGTGATCAGAAACAGTGCCATGCTCCGTGGGAAGGCAAGAGCAGACAGTGCAGTGCATCAGGAGGTGAAGACAGATCCATCATTCGCCATGCTCCGTGGGAAGGCAAGAGCAGACAGCGCAGTGCATCAGGAGGTGAAGACACCAGGAGCATCAGGAGATCCATCATTCGTCCAGTCCAAGCCCAGGAACACGGAACGGGTCCCACCTACCTCGGATGATGCTGAAGAGCTCTTCAATGCGCATGCTGGCGTAGATGCGGTAGAAGAACCTTTGGACATGGCAGCGCCAGCGCTTCAGGGTGCTGCTGGCTTCTGGAGAGGAGCGTGCCGAGGGACCGTCCTGCAGGAACACCCTGCTCAGCCACCCAATCACCTTCTCAATCCACTGCGCAGGGAGAGGGAAGGTATGGAGATGGTGAACACCACAGGCTGGATGCACAACCGCGTCCCACGCTTACCCCACCACCCAGCAGCAAGCAGAAACGGGCTGGTAGCCGAGGCCAGTACCACCTCCAGCTGCTCTCCTGCACCCTGGCCTGGCTTATAGCTGGGGAAAGCACAGCTGGAAGAACACGAACTTTAACTAAAGATACAGGATAAAATCATAGAATCATAGAATTGCCCAGGCCGGAAGGGACCTCCAAAGGCCATCTAGTCCCACCTCCCCACAGTCAGCAGGGACACCCCCAACTAGACCAGGTTGCTCAGGGCCTCGTCGAGCCTCACCTTGAATATCTCCAGGGAAGGGGCCTCAACCACCTCCCTGGGCAACCTGTTCCAGTGCTCCACCACCCTCACAGTGAAGAACCCTCTCCTCATCTCCAGTCTAAATCTGTTCCCCTCCAGCTTGAAGCCATTGCCCCTCGTCCTGTCACTGCAGGCCTTTCTAAACAGGCTCTCCCCAGCCTTCCTGTAGGCCCCTTCAGGTACTGGAAGGCTGCTATTAGGTCTCCCCGGAGCCTCCTCTTCTCCAGGCTGAACAACCCCAGCTCCCTCAGCCTGTCCTCGGAGCAGAGGTGCTCCATCCCCCTGATCATCCTTGTGGCCCTCCTCTGGACCCTCTCTATCAGGTCCATGTCCTTCTTATATTGAGGGCTCCAGACCTGCACACAATACTCCAGGTGAGGTCTCACCAGAGCAGAGCAAAGTGGCAGAATCACCTCTCTGGACCTGCTGGCAACGCTTCTTTTGATGCAGCCCAGGATGGGATTGGCCTTCTGGGCTGCAAGTGCCCACTGCCTGCTCATGTCCAGCTTCTCATCCACCAGCACCCCCAAGTCCCTTTCCTCAGGGCTGCTTTCTGACACCTCACCCCCTAGTTTGTATTGGTGGTGAGGATTGTTGTGGCCCAGGTGCAGAACCTTGCATTTGCTCTTGTAGGATATAGCCTACGCAGATGTGCAGGAGAAGACAAGGGGTGACTGAGGACTGTGTGTAGGTGCTGGGCTCCAACGAGGATAAGGTATATTCAAAAACTTGCAGGCTATTCTATTCCTGCAGAATTCCACTCCATTCTATACTTGCAGGACTATTCTCTTCATGGGGATACGAGCAAATCGCCCATCACACCATCCTTGGCCCAAAATTTCTATGATTCCTGTGACCAACAAAGAGCAAATGAGCCCTCCCCAGGACTCACAGACACCCGACCAAACTCAGGCACTTGAAACCAAGACCTCAAATACCAGCCTTGTCACCAAATAATAAAATAAAAACCTAAACAGAGAGCACCAGAAGGTTAATTTTTTGAGATTTCATTTTCTATGGAGAAATGTGTAATTGTCGAATTTCAAAGGCACTCAACTACAATATGCAGATGTTCAAAAGAAATGCTTTTTTTCATTTCCCCTCTAAGCTGGCAAATATGTGGCACTTCCTGGGATAGTATTTCAGTATTAATAGCTACTGGATATTAGCAATTTTTGATAAGCAGATTCTGACAGCCTGAAACAAAAATGCTAAGTCAAGGTCTGGCTGGTGTTAGCTCTTAATTATCTACTCAACTGAGGAAAGACAGAAGAAATGCACCAGTTCTGGCAGTGCCAGGCAGGACGAACCTGAGAACAACTGGGCATTGATCTGGGCAAAACTGGGGAAAAGCTGATGAGGAATTCTCCTAAAGGACAAAAGGAAAGGCTTATAAAATTGAGTTGCTTTGCATCAGTAAAGGAATACAATTTTTATCAAACCAACCCATTGTTTCCTATGAGTTTATCTTCTCTGAGTGCTCCTGCTACAGCCTGATTATCAACCCACACTGCAGACAGCTGCCCATGTGTCTGAAAAGGGGGTTTGCTCTCAGCCTTGTACTTTCAGCAAGCTGTTTCTCAGGCTTCTATTCTACCTGTAGCTTGCCAGCCTTGTGCTTTTTTTTGTTGTTTGTTTGTTTTCTTAAAATCATCTCTTCCTAATTCTGCTCCCCCCCAACATTCTGCAGCCAAACACATCGGCCTTTTCTGAAGAGGTGGGAGCAAGGGGACCTTCTGCAAGGTGCAGAATGTGGTTGCATTTTCTCTGGTGCCCTTAAAACGTCCTTAAACAAATCTCCAGGTCATGCAAAAGCATTTCACAGTAGGTCCAATGAAGACAGCGTCGCACAGCAACTGAAGGGAAGTAAATACACAATGACAATGACTGCTGATGTTTGCAGATGACAAAAACGGCCGGCATGGCAAGCAGAAAGGAAACCAGGGCAACCCCGCAGAGCGGTGGGGTCTGCATGGCAACCTGACTTCACAACACTGGCAAAGGCAAGGTCACGCATGGAGGAACAACGAGCGCCTGCAGAGCCAGGACTGTATCCTGGAACAGCCATAACCCAGAGAAGGATTGTATTCTAAGGTCACTCTGGGTAAACAGCCCAACACAAACTCGGTTTAAGGCAGCAGGAAAACAACTGGGTGGGTGAAAAGGAAGATTTTAATTCTGTATTTGGCCCACGGGTGAGATGGATACCAGACTATCACCTCCCATCTTTGCTTCCCGTTTGAAAGGGGTGCTGAAAAATTGAAGAAAGCAAAATTGGAAAGAAGAAAGCCACACAAATTCTAATTATGGGCCCACCTACGCAGGGGGAGGGCCCTCTGCAGGCTTGGTGGCACTAGTAGTTTGTAAAATGGATCTTGTAGTTTGTAAAACAGATCCACAGAAATTCCCTCATTACTATGGACATCACGAAATGAAATATAACAGCCCATTACACACAGGTGAGAGCAAACCTTCCCCTCTAGCAAAAATCAAAACGGGGAATTTTAACCAGCTCTTCTGCCAGGGATGGTGGGGTCACAGCCCTGGCCCAGGTGTTCTCAGGCTCACTTTTAGGCTGAGCTGCTCAAGCAGTAAGAGCAGCAGCTGCTCAGCCCCAAAGGATGGGCCCTGGGCTGCCCCACGCCAGCCTTACCTCCTGGAACTCGTTGAGGAAGGAGTGCTCGTATTCCCCCCTGCATCGCTGCTCCATCCTCTCCTCGATCATCCTGTGCAAGATGGTGGTGACGGCGTCGGCGCTCACCCTCTCCAGCAAATTCAGCCGGCGGCTGCAGGCACAGAGAGTGACCCCGCTCAGAGCGCGTGGAGGGGAAGGTACAAGCAAATAAAGACAATCTAATGGCTGTAGGCACCTTCCTCCCTACATGCTCCACAGACACAGGCCTGGCTCCCAGTTTAAATACTCCAATAGCCCCCCATAGACGCGCTATGTAGATAACACATGACACTATGCTACCCCATCTTCCTTAGGAAGATTATTTTCTAGCCAACAAAAGCTTTTTCATTTAGAAGAGTTTGCTGCTTTGGGGACAATTGGCCTTAGAGCAAGAGGAATATACATACATCCCCTATATACACGGGAAGGCACTCTCCATCTAAAGATCTGCTCTAGTTCAGCCACCAGTTGGCAACCAGCTGCAGAAACCCTATGTCCAGTTCTCTACCCAGTACCACGGCACAGCCTGACCTCATGTGTAACTCCTCCTGTTTTCAGATTATCAGAAAAACCTGCTGCTGCTCCCCATCCAGACCATCTGAGCAACAGCCACCCTCCCCGTAACCTACGTACAGAATGTCATTGAGCTGCTGAAACTGCTCCATGGCTTTGGGGCACCAGCACTGCTCTCTCTTGCTGCTGCAGCCTGCGCACAGCGGGCTCTCTCCTCCGCCCTCCTCCGTGTCGCTCTCCTGCTCGGTCTCACTCATGCTGCTCTCACCCTCGTTCATTCCATCTTCTCCTTTCTTCCACTGCCGCATGTATATCCTGAAAGTGCGGCTGTAGAACTGCTGGATCATCTCCTGGAAGGACTTGGTGGTGGAGAAGAAAAGGATAGCTTTGAACATGGTGTAGACCTTTTCTTGCAGCATCTGAGCACCCGTCCCCAGCAGCAAGCCCGCTTTAGTCCACCTCTCCAGAAGCTCCAGGCTGTTCAGGTAGGGGTCCAGGCGGCACTTGAGAAGACAAAAGGCGTCCAGAAGGAGCGAGGAGCACTGGGGCTCCTCGGCCGTGTTTTCATACTGGCCGATGCAGTTCCAGAACTCAGGAGCTATGTTGGCCTGGAGGTCCGTCTGTAGCACCTCGATGAACCACTCCTCCACGATGGAGTGCAAGTCGTAGCACCGCAGCACCTCCAGGGCTGCCCGCAGCTCGGCATCCTTCAGCGGCCCCGCAGTGTCGGACCTCGGTGCCGCCTGAAAAACGGAGAGGAGAATGAGTTAAGGATGCACAGACTTCTCCAGGAGGGTCTGCGGCTGGAGAGACCACTCCTCCCAATGAGGGGGGTCCCATTGGACACGGACTCTGCTGTCAAACACCGTTCCTCCATGGAGACCTGCTGGAGTCTTGGCCTGCTGCTGGAAGACAAGTGTCGTCCCCCAGGCCCAGCACCCAAACACCAGCCACGACTGTTCCTTTTGACAGGACAAGGCTGAGAGAGCTGGGGCTCTTGAGCCTGGAGAAGAGAAGGCTGAGGGGAGACCTTATCAATGCTGACAAGTGTCTAAAGGGTGGGTTGAAGGAAGATGGAGCCGGACCCTTTTGAGTGGTTCCCAGGGATGAGGACGAGGGGCAACGGGCACAAGCTGGACCATGGGAAGTTCCACTGCAATGGGAGGAAGAACTTGTTTGGGGTGAGGGTGGCAGAGCCCTGGCAGAGGCTGCCCAGGGAGGGTGTGGAGTCCCCTTCTCTGGAGATCTTCAAGCCCCGCCTGGATGCTCCTGAGTGCTGTGCTCTGGGCAGCCCTGCTTTGGCAGGGGAGTTGGACTGGATGGGCTCTAGAAGGTCCCTTCCAACTCTGACAATTCTGTTGCCTCAAGTTCTGTGTCACAAGCCACCCTTGGGCCTCTAAAAAGCCAGGTTTGGGGCTAAAACCTTCCTCAGCCCCCGTTAGCTCCCTGGGGGAGGGAGCAGAGCCACAGCAACGTGGCCAGCAGCCCCTCTTTGTGGCACATACGCCTCCCTGGCTGGCGCCACGGGGGGGGCCGGACACCCACCGCCTTCCCCCCACGGCCCCCGGAGCCGCCGCACCCCAGACCCCCCTTCCCTCCTCCCCAGCCGCCAGCTCCGGCCGTTCCCCCCGCTTCAAAGCCCCGAAATCCGGAGGGCACCGGCCAGGCCCAGGGGAGGCGGCCGGAGCCACCTCGGCCTCCCCGCGGCAGGGGGTCAGGGCCTGCCCCGCTCCCCCGGGGGCACCAGGCCCCGCCAAGGCCCGGAGACCCGAGGGCGGCGTGAGGCGGGCGGGGAGCGGCGGCGCCTCCCCCGAGGCCGTGCCCGGTCTCCCTCCCCGCTCCCCCCTCGCCCCCCGCTCACCAGCCCCAGGGCGGCGGGCGGCACCAGGGCGGTGCTGAGGGTGTGCCAGGCGGCGGAGAGCCCCGCGCCCACCGGCGGCTCCATGCGGGCCGGGCCGCAGGAAGAGGCGGAGCGGCGGGGCCGGGGCGATGGGCGGGCCGGGGCCGGCGCTGCGGGAGTACAACGCGGAGCTGCGGGAGGGTGAGCGGGGCTGGGATGGGGGGGATCTCGGCGGCGGGGGCTGGGGCTGCGGGCTGACGGCTGTGTCCCCCCCAGGGCTGGCGGAGCTGCGGGCCCGGCGGGAGGAGCTGAGCGGGAGGATCCGGGAGGAGGAGGCGGAGCGGGACCGGCTGCAGGGCCGGCTCGG
>NW_015090961.1:756065-759963 GCF_001431845.1 Calidris pugnax | reverse complement strand
TCAGCCCCCGTTAGCTCCCTGGGGGAGGGACCAGAGCCACAGCAACGTGGCCAGCAGCCCCTCTTTGTGGCACATACGCCTCCCTGGCTGGCGCCACGGGGGGGGCCGGACACCCACCGCCTTCCCCCCACGGCCCCCGGAGCCGCCGCACCCCAGACCCCCCTTCCCTCCTCCCCAGCCGCCAGCTCCGGCCGTTCCCCCCGCTTCAAAGCCCCGAAATCCGGAGGGCACCGGCCAGGCCCAGGGGAGGCGGCCGGAGCCACCTCGGCCTCCCCGCGGCAGGGGGTCAGGGCCTGCCCCGCTCCCCCGGGAGCACCAGGCCCCGCCAAGGCCCGGAGACCCGAGGGCGGCGTGAGGCGGGCGGGGAGCGGCGGCGCCTCCCCCGAGGCCGTGCCCGGTCTCCCTCCCCGCTCCCCCCTCGCCCCCCGCTCACCAGCCCCAGGGCGGCGGGCGGCACCAGGGCGGTGCTGAGGGTGTGCCAGGCGGCGGAGAGCCCCGCGCCCACCGGCGGCTCCATGCGGGCCGGGCCGCAGGAAGAGGCGGAGCGGCGGGGCCGGGGCGATGGGCGGGCCGGGGCCGGCGCTGCGGGAGTACAACGCGGAGCTGCGGGAGGGTGAGCGGGGCTGGGATGGGGGGGATCTCGGCGGCGGGGGCTGGGGCTGCGGGCTGACGGCTGTGTCCCCCCCAGGGCTGGCGGAGCTGCGGGCCCGGCGGGAGGAGCTGAGCGGGAGGATCCGGGAGGAGGAGGCGGAGCGGGACCGGCTGCAGGGCCGGCTCGGGGCGCTCACCCAGCGGCTGGCCCGCACCAGCGAGAGCCTGGCACGGAACCTGGTCGCCCGGGGCGAGCTCGACAGGACCATCGCCGAGACGGAGGCGGCCTACGGGAAGGTAACCCCGGCCCCGGGGCTCCCCGGCCACCCCGGGGCTCCCGGCACAGGCGGGGAGGGTGGGGGTTGAACCCAAAAAGCACGTTGTCAAAATACATCAAAACCCATCACTCGCCGGGGAAAAGTAAAAAGGGAGAAGGCAGAGCCAAGCCGCTGACCCAGGAGACCGTGAATTCGTGCCCTGCGGTGGCAGAGCTGCTGGGCTACCAGACACACTTTTTTTTCCCTCCAATTTTTAATGTAATCTCTTCCATCTTTCATGGAATAATATCATCGAAGGAGTAGAAACGTGGGAGCAGTGAAGGGTGTGGGCCGTTATTTATCGTTGGCAGCAAAGGGCGCAGGGGCTGCTGTGGTTTCGGTGCTGGGGTGGCTCTACCCGTCCCCCGTTCCTGGGTTTGGGAAGTCTTCCAGGCAGGGACCCCTTGATCCTGCGTATGGGATATCGGTGGAAGTCACTTCTGAATTACACACACATCAGCCTTTTTAAAAAAAAAAAAAAGGATCTTTCCAGCCCTGCTTTCAGAGCAGCAGTGATCTTGATAATCTTCTTTCCTTTGGTCCAAAAGCAGCCCTCCCCCTGTTAGCTGCTGCCTGAATTCCCTTTTTCCCATTTGTTTCTTGAATGTGATCAACTACTCCCTGTCAGACCCTCTTCGACTCCCAGCACCAGTACTTTCCTGTGACAATTATTTTTTCACATGAGGCTAGAGCTGCTTTCTCCTCCCACTTTAAGACCTGATGGTTTGGGGTGAAGAGGGGGAACTCGCATAAAAATTTAACAGCTTAAAAATTGTGTTGTAAAGCTCCTCAAACAAACAGCACCTTTTAACAGTAAACCTTCCCTGAGGTACAAGTCACAACCTCCAGCCTCCAAATGGATTGATACTTACTGAAATTAAAAGATACTCCCAGGGGGTAAAAAGCAGAGGTGTCTCGAACTGTGGGGCACTTACCTTCAGCTCTTCTCTGGCCGCTCGGTGATTTCCACAAGTTCATGGGAAACACAAATGATCTTTGGGACTACAACCCTACGGTCACACTGTTACAGCTGTCCACCCTGTTAAAACTTTGAAATGGTGAGACAGACAGACAGGCAGTGAGATCTCCTAAACCTGTTGGAGCTTGGCTTCCTAGAGCACAGTAAGTGGGAATGTTGGATTGCGTACAATGTACACTAAAAATAGGAGAAAAATAATAAAAGGAAAGATTAAGGTCATTGTGGAGTCGAGTCAGTCTCGAAGCAAGAAACCTAAAGCGTGCAGTTTAACAGTGGAGACACCTGAAACTGAGTCAGCTCAATTTAATCCAAAAAGCTCAGGTATCAACATCTTCCTTAAAAATAACCCCAAACCCCAAAAGTTCAGCCCCACAGCCTGCTTCAGGAAGTTCTCTGCCTCGTGCTGCAAGACCAATAAATTGCTTAAGCTGTTCTGAATTCAGGATGTGGGCACCACCCAGAGAAATTCCTCCCCAGGTATTCCCACAGTGAGACAGGACGAGCCGTCACTGAGAATTAGGTACTGTGAGGGCTGGAGAATCCCTCTTGCTGCAAGGTAGATCAGCTGGATTTGAAGAAAACTCATGAGAGGAAACAGTTTATGTAAAAATAAGCTATTTTTATTTCTTTCTTTCCCAGATTCTGGAGAGTTCTCAGACATTGCTAGATGTCCTGAAGGAAGAAATTGGGAATGCTGGTAAAGCCAGTGAGCTGCAAAGCACTTCAAAAGAAAGAGAAAAACAAGCACGTGGAGAAAAGCATTCCTAAAGTTGTTCTTTAGCCTGGAGAGGCCTGTCCTGGGAGAAGGATGCCACATTTAATAAAAGTCTTTGTTTTGCAGGAGTAAATTTTCCTTTCAGCTGCACTTTGGTATTAGTTAGAGATCTGCTAAAGTTAGTCCTAAAAAACTAGAGGTCAGGGGAGGCATCTACAAAAAAAATACCCTTTATTTTGAGCACAGTGATAGCGAAGCACATCCCCAGGGGTGACTGACCAGCTTCTGCTTCTGCCCTCAAATAGCATTCCCCTTGCTCTGCCAGGAGCTGGTAGGGATTAGAGTAGGAAGCCGGGAGGCGCGAAGGCAGCGCTCGGCGAGGTGTAAATCCCAGCTACAGGGTGGAGGAGGCAAAGTGGGAGGAGGAGTAGAGAAGTCAGAGCAGACCAGGGTACCAGGAGCTCCTGGGGTGAGCCCACCCTGCAGTCCCATGCCTCCCCCGAGCCTCTCCCAACCAGAGACACAGCAGGCACAGGGCTCATCACCCAGAACAGCATCACAGTGGCTGAAGTCAGCAGGACAAGCTGCAGGATATTGCTGGCTTTAGCATTCCTCATCAATCCGTGGCAGAACAAAGTCAGGAGTAGGTCAGACACCTGGTCCCCAACTTCAATTGCAAGCAGTTTGTGCTTTGCTGTTAAGCTGCAAATCTTAAACTGGCTCAACCCAGTTTAAGTCAGTGAGATAGGGCTGCCTTCAACTGGCCTGAGCTTTTCCACAACGCAGGATGCTCGCTGGGACATTTTCTGCTAGAAAAAAAGCCACGCGTAACCTTTTCTTCAAACAATGGTCCCTGATCTTTGGCTGTGGGCACTGCTCAGTGTTTAACTCCACACATCTGATAACTTCCTTATCCCTTAACTCTAGCAGTCACTAGCGGTCCTGCATTCTTCCTCGTGCTACCCCACTCTCAGCATCTTGTCCTGAAGTGTTTCATTAACGGGAGAAGCCTTAGCACAGGGGATTCACTCAGTGTTTGTATCGTGTCACAGGCTGACACACTGCCAACCACATATGGCTCCTGGGAGGTCAGGCAGGGAAGGGATCTCGAGTTAGCTTGGAAAGGACAAGCCTTAGAAGCGCAAGGAGGTATAAAGTGTTCCTTTGTGGCCCCTCCAGCCAACATCTAACAAGCTGCTTTTTTTTTTTTTTTTTTTTTTTTTTTAAAAAAAAAAAAAAAAAAAAAAAAAAAAAAAAAAAAAAAAAAAAAAAAGTTCTAGGAAAAATATTAAACCC
>NW_015090961.1:749137-756043 GCF_001431845.1 Calidris pugnax | reverse complement strand
AAAGCTTTTTTTTTTTTTTTTTTTTTTTTTTTCATAATTTTTCCAGGAACATTTAGGCACCGAGGGCAGAAGAGGAGAACAGCTAGAAGTAGGTATGTCCTAACATTTAGTCCTGACCGTATTTTTCAGCATAACAGCCTTCCTCCTGCTGCTACAATATACACCAAAACAAGTGCAAGGTACGCAGGGCATTTTCAGTTCACAGACTGGTGTCACCTTGAGTAGACATTCATCATCTCTATAGAACAGACAAACCAATAAACCTGTCAACTTTAATCAAAGATACCAGCCTGTTCCTTTGGATGGAGCCACACGCTGGGGTCCCACTCATTTCATAAAGCCCAAAGAGGCCGTATCTATTCCAACCGCATCTCTTTTAATCCCAGAAGTACAAATCACATTAGCAGCAGTGTTCCATCTCTGCCAGAGTGCAAGTTTGACCCTGAGTTTACAGTAGTAGAAAACTGAAATGGAAGAGTCTAGCAGATTCCTTTGCATATTGGCTGCATTAAACAATTACAATAGAACTATAAAAATCCTAGAAAAAAAAAAAAACAAAACATATTCCTTGTTCAAGTTCTGCAGAAGAAAGCAGGTGAATCGCCCTCCTGTGCTTTGCATTAGAGGAGCAGAGGAAGCATGGCTCGAAGGGAACCTCCCCCCCGACCAAGGGAGTTAAATCTGGCCCCATTAGATGCTGGACAAAGCAACCAGAGGCACTGACAAACTGGAGCACAATCACCAGTTCCTAGAGACTGGAGGCCAGAGCTGGGTACAGACAGGTCAAAGCTATGGCCAATGTTTGGGAATCTTCAAGAGGCTCAGGCCAGTGTGGACACTTCTGTACAGATCAGTGCAAAACTGACCCCTAAAGCCAAAGGCATTCATTCCACTTCCCATCCCTCACGCTGTGTTCAGGTTCCTTCACAGCAGCAGAACTGGCACGTGAATCCCACGATGGTTCAGTGAAACTAGACCCAGAAACGTGCCAAGAACAAACCATGAACCTTCAATAGTTTTCCAAACTGACACCCAATCCAGCTGCCAAATCACAGCCGCCCCTGTGACTCCAGCTAACTGCCCACATGCTCCCAGTGCTCCAACTCCAGAAGTTGGAGCTCCCAGTGCCCCAACTCTGTTCTTCACTGGGGCCTCCCATGGGAGAGGTGTCACAAAAGTCGTCCAGGCTCCATACAGTGCCAGGATGTGTGGACTCAGATAAACACTGGGAGAATCCACATCCATCCCGGGACTACAGATCTGCTCTTAAGATGCTCTGCCTCATCGGCAGCCGATCTTGAACAAGGAATATGCAAGGCCACAGGTAGAATAAATCATACGACTTAAAAGTAGTAGTTAGGTCCCAGAATCCAGTGCAAATATTCTCCGAAGGTGTCTGACAGCATCTAGTCCACCCTTGGCATCGGGATCCAGCGAAAACCACAGTGAGAGGAGGGACCCAGAAGGTCGTTGGGCTGGTGTGCTGACACGTTCCCTCCAGCAGCCGCTGCTGCAGGGCAGGAGATGAAGCCATCAGAAATACAGAGCGGGCTCGCTGCTGAAATCCGAGAGTCCGCCCTTCTCTGCCGGGGTGAGCTGTGGAGAAAGCAGAGTTGACACGGAGGCGTCATCGAACCCGAAGGGAATGAGCACCCACACCTTTGGACGGTGAAGGCTGCGCTGGCGCCTTGCCCGGGGCTAACGAGCACGTTTAATTCCCCCCTCCAAACATGCCCTGGAGTACAAAGCCTGCCAGCTGCCTTATGTCTCCTTTACACACACACTGGAGAGGCAGGTCTGCGAGTGGCACTGGGACCTCATGTCCCTTTGTGTGTGGTGGCACAGCTCCCTGGGCAGCGAATACACACGGGGTCAGTGGAGGACACGTCCACCCCATCCCATCCCCTGCCCAGACCAGCCCGAGCACTGGGATAACCACACAGCGGGACAAAGCCAAAACCTGCTTATTTCAAGTCTCACCATGACTTGGCTCCCATGGGCATCAGCTTCCTTTGGGAGGGCTCCCTCTGCAGCAGGTATCTCCTCATACTTCTGCTCCTGCCACTCGCTGAACTTCACGGAGTGCTTTGGGGTGTAGCTGGATAAATCTGCTGGAAGGACAAAGCTGACATGAGTATTTCTCACTGCCCCAAAAGGGCACAGAATGGGGATGCTGGCAGGGACAGCACGGAAGCTGCCCATCTGTGGTTCCTTGTCCCCACTAAGCCCCAGTTCTGCCATCGACTGTCACTTCCATTGGCATTTCCACCTGCGTGGAGCCCCATGAGGGGCTGCAGGAAACACAGATGGTGTCAGACACCACCAGTAACCCCCCAGTGCCACCACAGCACCTCACTCACCTGAGTTCGGTGTACTGGGATGCAAAGTGCTATTTGGGCGTGGAATGTAAAAGGTGCAAGACTTGTCCTCCTCTGTTTCAGAGGCATGTCCATCCTCTTCCTCCTCATCCTCTTCTGCCAGTGAGCTCTCTGACGGGTACTCAAACATAGTCTGCAAACTTGTCTCATTGAAAGAGATCTTCATCTAGACAACAGCAAAGGGGAATTATTAGAAACCGTTGATCCCAATCTCTGGCAACAGCCACCTCCCATCCCAGGGCTTCACTCTGCTTTGAAGGAGCCATTGCGTGTCCCCCCCCACCTTTCCCAGATTTCCCAGATCTCCTGCCGTGCCGAGAGAAACCACAAAGGCAGATCACCAAATAGATGGGATGGGGTCAGGAGGCTATGTCCAGAACACCTCTGGCTTTTCATCCTGGTGCACACTTTGCCATCCTCTCACAACGATGCCCAGCAGCCAGGAGGAGCTGCTGGAGCATCCCTCAAGAGGGACTGGTGTTGCCAAGGATGCCTCTACACTATGGAACCATCAGTTGTCAGGACTACATTTTTGGGAGGACATCCTGACAACAAGCTATTTGAGCTAGATAAAACACAGGGTTTAATGCCAAAAGCGAGAAGATGGAAGCAGCTAAAGGAGAGGTGGTACCGGGTGGTAGTAAAGAGGGAAAGTACTGGACAAGTAGGAGGTACTTAAAGGCTCTGTTTTGAAACCAGTTTTATTTAGTATCTCACTAGCGACCTTTGCACAATAACTGGGAAACTGAGAACTAAGATGACTCCAACATGGGAATTCATCAAGGAAAAACCAGAATTTTATGGGTCATTCAGAAAACTGGAGAGTAAGAACACTAGAGATGAGACGACATTTAAGATCAACCCTTGCTCTAAGAGAAGTTCATCACCTGTGAATAACTGAGAAAGAAAATTCTGGATGGCTACAGGACTGAAACCACCCTTAGGATGCTGCCTCAATAGACTGGGAATAAAGCAGGGCATTTCCCCTGGAAACAGGGACTGCCCAGCTCCATCCTCCCCAGTGTCACCCAGCAGCTGGAGGAAGGCAGCAACTGGACTTGCTATTTCTCTCCTCCAGGCAGAACAAACCAGCTCCCTCAGCTTCTCCTCAGACACCATTTCCTCCAGCCCCAGGAGCACTTTGGTAGCCTCTGCTGGACTCGCTCCAGCTTCTGCATCTATCCCATAGAAGGATGCCCAAACCCAGACGCAGGAACTCCAGATGTGCTGTCCCAAGTTGAAAGGAAAAGCTGAGGGAAGGGGTTGTTCCCCTGCAGCCTTTCATGTCCTAATCATTATCTACCATTCTGCTCAGAAGATGTGGTTGCAAACCATCTCAGCAGGTGGAGAGGAGCTTCAGCCTGTCCACGTTAGCAAAAACGAAGGCTGAGAAAAAGCACAACAGCTCTTTGTGAGTACACCAAGAAAACAAACACCAAGGAGCAGAGAAGAACTGCTGATGCCAGCACACAACAGACAAACAAGGAGGAAGAGCTTGCCAGGAATAAATTCATGCCAAGAGTAGGGAAGCATCTAGCCAATGCAGATCATGGTTCAGGAGCAGCTGCCTAAAGGGTGTTGTGATCCCTTTACTTCTAACTACATTTAAAATTGAGTGAATTGGGTTATCAACAGAATTAAAAGGGCATGGCTGCTTGGGAGAGGCAGTAGGAGCTGGATGGTTCAGCAGATCTCTTCTCATGCTGTGTCATAACAACCAGCAAGAAGAAAGTGCAGCACATTTGCTCCATGTGCCATATTTTTAGTTTCCCCTCAAGTACAAAACACCCCATGGGTTGAGAAACAGGTATCAAGCACAACACACCACCCGTGCTGCCCAGACAAGTATTTCTTCTGACAGCAGCCACTGCCTCTGCATCTCCTGCACCAGGAGCACCGGTGCAACGATGCTGCCACCAACGGGGTCTTCTAAAGCCAAACCTGCCACCGCACAGGGGCCAGCCCCAGCACACCATCAGTGAGCAGGAGCCAGCCTGCTACTGCCTCCCCCCGCGCTGCCCACGGACAGACACACTGAAGCTCTGTGAGTGAGAAGGGTTTTGAAGGCAAAACAGTGAGTATTTTACTCCTGATTTTCAAAAAAGCAACGATGAGAGCTTGACTCAAACCAAGATACCAGAGGGAATACCTAACACCTCCTTCTGCACTGCAAATAGGCACGATGGAGCTGTGGCTGCTCTGCCCCAGTTAGGGACATCCCTCGGACACAGGCTGGCTCCCTTCCCCATGCTCCCAGGAGAAGGCAGGATGGAGGGCTGGAGCCCCTCTGCTGTGGGGAGAGGCTGAGAGAGTTGGGGGGTTCAGCCTGGAGAAGAGAAGGCTCCGGAGAGAACTTAGAGCCCCTTCCAGTCCCTCAAGGGGCTCCAGGAGAGATGGGGAGGGACTCTGGATCAGGGAGGGGAACCATAGGAGGAGGGGGAAGGGTTTGACACTGAAAGAGGGGAGATTGATATGAGATCTGGGGAAGAACTTCTTTGCTGTGAGGGTGGTGAGAACCTGGCCCAGGTTGCCCAGAGAAGCTGTGGCTGCCCCATCCCTGGAGGGGTTCAAGGCCAGGTTGGAGGGGGCTTGGAGCAACCTGGTCTGGTGGGAGGTGTCCCTGCCCAGGGCAGGGGTGGGACTGGATGATCTTTAAGTCCCTTCCAACTCAAACTATTCTATGATTCTATGAATAGCAGAGCAGGAACCAGCTGCCTTTCCCCTTTCCCTGCCCCTGACCTTCTCCAGATGACACAGGGGGAAAGGAATGATTATATTTCAGAGAAAAGGGGTAGGAATAAAACATCCCTGAAAGATCAGAGCATCCCAGTTGCTATTCCCTGAATTTCTCACCCCTGCTGCTGACCTAGATGCTCCCTGATCCGAGCCAGGCAGGGACCGCTCACAATGTGGCGTCTGTGCTGGGGGACAAGCCACGCTGTCAGGCACGACGGCCGTGAGGCTCAGCAGCTCTCCCCGAAGCAGAGGCTGCACACAGGCTGCTTACGCAGGCAGGCTAGGAGTTCTTGGCTAAACATGGCAAATAAAGGGGACAGGAGACACATGCCTTGTTTTTCATTCCATCTCCCACGCTTAAATTCTAAGCCTTCCCGGTTTTCTACTAAACAAGAGGAAAGCCTCTAAGAAAAATGACTTTAAGTCCAGCTTGGACCAAAGCTGCATGTAGCGCAGGAGGAGCAATCAGCCTCACCAGGGAGTAAAATCAAAGAGTAGAAAGCAGCAGAAATGACATGGGGACACCCCCAAAGGCAACACACCAACAGCCCAGGGTAAGCCCTGAACTGGAGCAGCTTCCTCTCGCCCACAGCCAGTTCCAGTAGGCTCTGCTGGTGGGGCTTCTCAGGTACCTGCTGCGGGAGGCAACGCTGGAGACATCCAGAGAGAGCAATCATTAACCACGGCAGTGCCAGCCCCACACACCCAGGGCCCCAGCCTGGGGGAGAGCTCGTCACAAGATAATTTGCTGCTTCAGCAATGCCTCTGGTTGGGCCAGTGCAGCCCACGCGGGGCCGACACCGGCCCATCCTGCTTGGTGTGAGGGCACCTTGGCACGAGCCCCCTCCCCAAAAACCCACACTGGTCCCCTCTACGGTAGCATCCCACCCCCCTGCACGGCTGCCAAGAAGCAGGAAAAGCCCTGTGGCTGTTCTGCAATAATAAAGCACCCGGACGCACCCAGGCAAAGCAAACACCGGAGGAACAACCAGGCACCGGCAGAGGGTCGGACTCAGCTCCTTCCCCAGGCACCGGGTGGTTCCAGGGGAAGCACAAAGATCTGCCTGATCCAACAGAAGACGGAGGGCAACGTATTCAGCCAAAACCAGGGGACATGTGGGTCAACGTCGCTGCCTCCAGAAAGCCTCTGAGCAGCTAATGAGCAGAACGAGCACTGGGCGTAGGGAACACGGGGAGACTCAGTCCCAGGAACCATCTAAAAAGGAAAATCAAGAGGCCAGGCAACAGGTTTGCACAGCCAGCACTATGTAGACTTTTATGGAAACACAAAAGGCGACAGGGGTCATTTTCCGTGAAGAAAACGGTACCCCAGCAGAGCCAAGTCCAGAGGACTCTGCTCGTTGTGTCCCAGCAGTGATTCCCCCATTTCTGCCTCGGGGAAAGGAAGAATTTTGCACCCTTCAGCTGTGGATATTTGCAGGGATTTGTCACTATTTGCTCAGCTGACGGCTTCACCCAGAACTGTGTCACAAACCCAGGGTCCAGCCCAAACCCCTATATCTGTGTATTAATACACTGCCCAGCAATCAGAGCCACACTGGGAAGAATAAGGCAGGCTTTTAGGGGAATCTTGTGCTGTGCAGCCACCAGAGTCCTGTTGCCATAGCAAAAATCATTTATTTATTTGCTAGGATTTGAACAATAATGAGTAATAGAGTACCCAGGAAAGGGAAGCCAGGGTAAACATTGCCCAACAAGCATAAATCTGAGTAGTCATAGAGGGCTCACTTAGAAAAGAAAAAAAAAAAAAAAAAAAGAGATGTATTAGAAA
>NW_015090961.1:729873-748430 GCF_001431845.1 Calidris pugnax | reverse complement strand
TCTTTTTTTTTTTTTTTTTTTTTTTTTTCATAATTTTTCCAGGAACATTTAGGCACCGAGGGCAGAAGAGGAGAACAGCTAGAAGTAGGTATGTCCTAACATTTAGTCCTGACCGTATTTTTCAGCATAACAGCCTTCCTCCTGCTGCTACAATATACACCAAAACAAGTGCAAGGTACGCAGGGCATTTTCAGTTCACAGACTGGTGTCACCTTGAGTAGACATTCATCATCTCTATAGAACAGACAAACCAATAAACCTGTCAACTTTAATCAAAGATACCAGCCTGTTCCTTTGGATGGAGCCACACGCTGGGGTCCCACTCATTTCATAAAGCCCAAAGAGGCCGTATCTATTCCAACCGCATCTCTTTTAATCCCAGAAGTACAAATCACATTAGCAGCAGTGTTCCATCTCTGCCAGAGTGCAAGTTTGACCCTGAGTTTACAGTAGTAGAAAACTGAAATGGAAGAGTCTAGCAGATTCCTTTGCATATTGGCTGCATTAAACAATTACAATAGAACTATAAAAATCCTAGAAAAAAAAAAAAACAAAACATATTCCTTGTTCAAGTTCTGCAGAAGAAAGCAGGTGAATCGCCCTCCTGTGCTTTGCATTAGAGGAGCAGAGGAAGCATGGCTCGAAGGGAACCTCCCCCCCGACCAAGGGAGTTAAATCTGGCCCCATTAGATGCTGGACAAAGCAACCAGAGGCACTGACAAACTGGAGCACAATCACCAGTTCCTAGAGACTGGAGGCCAGAGCTGGGTACAGACAGGTCAAAGCTATGGCCAATGTTTGGGAATCTTCAAGAGGCTCAGGCCAGTGTGGACACTTCTGTACAGATCAGTGCAAAACTGACCCCTAAAGCCAAAGGCATTCATTCCACTTCCCATCCCTCACGCTGTGTTCAGGTTCCTTCACAGCAGCAGAACTGGCACGTGAATCCCACGATGGTTCAGTGAAACTAGACCCAGAAACGTGCCAAGAACAAACCATGAACCTTCAATAGTTTTCCAAACTGACACCCAATCCAGCTGCCAAATCACAGCCGCCCCTGTGACTCCAGCTAACTGCCCACATGCTCCCAGTGCTCCAACTCCAGAAGTTGGAGCTCCCAGTGCCCCAACTCTGTTCTTCACTGGGGCCTCCCATGGGAGAGGTGTCACAAAAGTCGTCCAGGCTCCATACAGTGCCAGGATGTGTGGACTCAGATAAACACTGGGAGAATCCACATCCATCCCGGGACTACAGATCTGCTCTTAAGATGCTCTGCCTCATCGGCAGCCGATCTTGAACAAGGAATATGCAAGGCCACAGGTAGAATAAATCATACGACTTAAAAGTAGTAGTTAGGTCCCAGAATCCAGTGCAAATATTCTCCGAAGGTGTCTGACAGCATCTAGTCCACCCTTGGCATCGGGATCCAGCGAAAACCACAGTGAGAGGAGGGACCCAGAAGGTCGTTGGGCTGGTGTGCTGACACGTTCCCTCCAGCAGCCGCTGCTGCAGGGCAGGAGATGAAGCCATCAGAAATACAGAGCGGGCTCGCTGCTGAAATCCGAGAGTCCGCCCTTCTCTGCCGGGGTGAGCTGTGGAGAAAGCAGAGTTGACACGGAGGCGTCATCGAACCCGAAGGGAATGAGCACCCACACCTTTGGACGGTGAAGGCTGCGCTGGCGCCTTGCCCGGGGCTAACGAGCACGTTTAATTCCCCCCTCCAAACATGCCCTGGAGTACAAAGCCTGCCAGCTGCCTTATGTCTCCTTTACACACACACTGGAGAGGCAGGTCTGCGAGTGGCACTGGGACCTCATGTCCCTTTGTGCGTGGTGGCACACCTCCCTGGGCAGTGAATACACACAGGGGGTCAGTGGAGGACACGTCCACCCCATCCCATCCCCTGCCCAGACCAGCCCGAGCACTGGGATAACCACACAGCGGGACAAAGCCAAAACCTGCTTATTTCAAGTCTCACCATGACTTGGCTCCCATGGGCATCAGCTTCCTTTGGGAGGGCTCCCTCTGCAGCAGGTATCTCCTCATACTTCTGCTCCTGCCACTCGCTGAACTTCACGGAGTGCTTTGGGGTGTAGCTGGATAAATCTGCTGGAAGGACAAAGCTGACATGAGTATTTCTCACTGCCCCAAAAGGGCACAGAATGGGGATGCTGGCAGGGATTACACACACACTGGAGAGGCAGGTCTGCGAGTGGCACTGGGACCTCATGTCCCTTTGTGCGTGGTGGCACACCTCCCTGGGCAGTGAATACACACAGGGGGTCAGTGGAGGACACGTCCACCCCATCCCATCCCCTGCCCAGACCAGCCCGAGCACTGGGATAACCACACAGCGGGACAAAGCCAAAACCTGCTTATTTCAAGTCTCACCATGACTTGGCTCCCATGGGCATCAGCTTCCTTTGGGAGGGCTCCCTCTGCAGCAGGCATCTCCTCATACTTCTGCTCCTGCCACTCGCTGAACTTCACAGAGTGCTTTGGGGTGTAGCTGGATAAATCTGCTGGAAGGACAAAGCTGACATGAGTATTTCTCACTGCCCCAAAAGGGCACAGAATCGGGATGCTGGCAGGGACAGCACGGAAGCTGCCCATCTGTGGTTCCCCACTAAGCCCCAGTTCTGCCATCGGCTGTCACTTCCATTGGCATTTCCACCTGCGTGGAGCCCCATGAGGGGCTGCAGGAAACACAGATGGTGTCAGACACCACCAGTAACCCCCCAGTGCCACCACAGCACCTCGCTCACCTGAGTTCGGTGTACTGGGATGCAAAGTGCTATTTGGGCGTGGAATGTAAAAGGTGCAAGACTTGTCCTCCTCTGTTTCAGAGGCATGTCCATCCTCTTCCTCCTCATCCTCTTCTGCCAGTGAGCTCTCTGACGGGTACTCAAACATAGTCTGCAAACTTGTCTCATTGAAAGAGATCTTCATCTAGACAACAGCAAAGGGGAATTATTAGAAACCGTTGATCCCAATCTCTGGCAACAGCCACCTCCCATCCCAGGGCTTCACTCTGCTTTGAAGGAGCCATTGTGTGTCCCCCCCCCACCTTTCCCAGATCTCCTGCCGTGCCGAGAGAAACCACAAAGGCAGATCACCAAATAGATGGGATGGGGTCAGGAGGCTATGTCCAGAACACCTCTGGCTTTTCATCCTGGTGCACACTTTGCCATCCTCTCACAACGGTGCCCAGCAGCCAGGAGGAGCTGCTGGAGCATCCCTCAAGAGGGACTGGTGTTGCCAAGGATGCCTCTACACTATGGAACCATCAGTTGTCAGGACTACATTTTTGGGAGGACATCCTGACAACAAGCTATTTGAGCTAGATAAAACACAGGGTTTAATGCCAAAAGCGAGAAGATGGAAGCAGCTAAAGGAGAGGTGGTACCAGGTGGTAGTAAAGAGGGAAAGTACTGGACAAGTAGGAGGTACTTAAAGGCTCTGTTTTGAAACCAGTTTTATTTAGTATCTCACTAGCGACCTTTGCACAATAACTGGGAAACTGAGAACTAAGATGACTCCAACATGGGAATTCATCAAGGAAAAACCAGAATTTTATGGGTCATTCAGAAAACTGGAGAGTAAGAACACTAGAGATGAGACGACATTTAAGATCAACCCTTGCTCTAAGAGAAGTTCATCACCTGTAAATAACTGAGAAGGAAAATTCTGGATGGCTACAGGACTGAAACCACCCTTAGGATGCTGCCTCAATAGACTGGGAATAAAGCAGGGCATTTCCCCTGGAAACAGGGACTGCCCAGCTCCATCCTCCCCAGTGTCACCCAGCAGCTGGAGGAAGGCAGCAACTGGACTTGCTATTTCTCTCCTCCAGGCAGAACAAACCAGCTCCCTCAGCTTCTCCTCAGACACCATTTCCTCCAGCCCCAGGAGCACTTTGGTAGCCTCTGCTGGACTCGCTCCAGCTTCTGCATCTATCCCATAGAAGGATGCCCAAACCCAGACGCAGGAACTCCAGATGTGCTGTCCCAAGTTGAAAGGAAAAGCTGAGGGAAGGGGTTGTTCCCCTGCAGCCTTTCATGTCCTAATCATTATCTACCATTCTGCTCAGAAGATGTGGTTGCAAACCATCTCAGCAGGTGGAGAGGAGCTTCAGCCTGTCCACGTTAGCAAAAACTAAAGCTGAGAAAAAGCACAACAGCTCTTTGTGAGTACACCAAGAAAACAAACACCAAGGAGCAGAGAAGAACTGCTGATGCCAGCACACAACAGACAAACAAGGAGGAAGAGCTTGCCAGGAATAAATTCATGCCAAGAGTAGGGAAGCATCTAGCCAATGCAGATCATGGTTCAGGAGCAGCTGCCTAAAGGGTGTTGTGATCCCTTTACTTCTAACTACATTTAAAATTGAGTGAATTGCGTTATCAACAGAATTAAAAGGGCATGGCTGCTTGGGAGAGGCAGTAGGAGCTGGATGGTTCAGCAGATCTCTTCTCATGCTGTGTCATAACAACCAGCAAGAAGAAAGTGCAGCACATTTGCTCCATGTGCCATATTTTTCGTTTCCCCTCAAGTACAAAACACCCCATGGGTTGAGAAACAGGTATCAAGCACAACACACCACCCGTGCTGCCCAGACAAGTATTTCTTCTGACAGCAGCCACTGCCTCTGCATCTCCTGCACCAGGAGCACCGGTGCAACGATGCTGCCACCAACGGGGTCTTCTAAAGCCAAACCTGCCACCGCACAGGGGCCAGCCCCAGCACACCATCAGTGAGCAGGAGCCAGCCTGCTACTGCCTCCCCCTGCGCTGCCCACGGACAGACACACTGAAGCTCTGTGAGTGAGAAGGGTTTTGAAGGCAAAACAGTGAGTATTTTACTCCTGATTTTCAAAAAAGCAACGATGAGAGCTTGACTCAAACCAAGATACCAGAGGGAATACCTAACACCTCCTTCTGCACTGCAAATAGGCACGATGGAGCTGTGGCTGCTCTGCCCCAGTTGGGGACATCCCTCGGACACAGGCTGGCTCCCTTCCCCATGCTCCCAGGAGAAGGCAGGATGGAGGGCTGGAGCCCCTCTGCTGGGAGGACAGGCTGAGAGTTGGGGGGTTCAGCCTGGAGAAGAGAAGGCTCCGGGGAGACCTTAGAGCCCCTTCCAGTCCCTCAAGGGGCTACAGGAGAGATGGGGAGGGACTCTGGGTCAGGGAGGGGAGCCATAGGACAAGGGGGAAGGGTTTGACACTGAAAGAGAGGAGATGGAGATGAGACGTGGGGAAGAACTTCTTTGCTGTGAGGGTGGTGAGAACCTGGCCCAGGTTGCCCCGAGAAGCTGTGGCTGCCCCATCCCTGGAGGGGTTCAAGGCCAGGTTGGAGGGGGCTTGGAGCAACCTGGTCTGGTGGGAGGTGTCCCTGCCCAGGGCAGGGGTGGGACTGGATGATCTTTAAGTCTCTTCCAACTCAAACTATTCTATGATTCTATGAATAGCAGAGCAGGAACCAGCTGCCTTTCCCCTTTCCCTGCCCCTGACCTTCTCCAGATGACACACGGGGAAAGGAATGATTATATTTCAGAGAAAAGGGGTAGGAATAAAACATCCCTGAAAGATCAGAGCATCCCAGTTGCTATTCCCTGAATTTCTCACCCCTGCTGCTGACCTAGATGCTCCCTGATCCGAGCCAGGCAGGGACCGCTCACAATGTGGCGTCTGTGCTGGGGGACAAGCCACGCTGTCAGGCACGACGGCCGTGAGGCTCAGCAGCTCTCCCCGAAGCAGAGGCTGCACACAGGCTGCTTACGCAGGCAGGCTAGGAGTTCTTGGCTAAACATGGCAAATAAAGGGGACAGGAGACACATGCCTTGTTTTTCATTCCATCTCCCACGCTTAAATTCTAAGCCTTCCCGGTTTTCTACTAAACAAGAGGAAAGCCTCTAAGAAAAATGACTTTAAGTCCAGCTTGGACCAAAGCTGCATGTAGCGCAGGAGGAGCAATCAGCCTCACCAGGGAGTAAAATCAAAGAGTAGAAAGCAGCAGAAATGACATGGGGACACCCCCAAAGGCAACACACCAACAGCCCAGGGTAAGCCCTGAACTGGAGCAGCTTCCTCTCGCCCACAGCCAGTTCCAGTAGGCTCTGCTGGTGGGGCTTCTCAGGTACCTGCTGCGGGAGGCAACGCTGGAGACATCCAGAGAGAGCAATCATTAACCACGGCAGTGCCAGCCCCACACACCCAGGGCCCCAGCCTGGGGGAGAGCTCGTCACAAGATAATTTGCTGCTTCAGCAATGCCTCTGGTTGGGCCAGTGCAGCCCACGCGGGGCCGACACCGGCCCATCCTGCTTGGTGTGAGGGCACCTTGGCACGAGCCCCCTCCCCAAAAACCCACACTGGTCCCCTCTACGGTAGCATCCCACCCCCCTGCACGGCTGCCAAGAAGCAGGAAAAGCCCTGTGGCTGTTCTGCAATAATAAAGCACCCGGACGCACCCAGGCAAAGCAAACACCGGAGGAACAACCAGGCACCGGCAGAGGGTCGGACTCAGCTCCTTCCCCAGGCACCGGGTGGTTCCAGGGGAAGCACAAAGATCTGCCTGATCCAACAGAAGACGGAGGGCAACGTATTCAGGCAAAACCAGGGGACACGTGGGTCAACGTCGCTGCCTCCAGAAAGCCTCTGAGCAGCTAATGAGCAGAACGAGCACTGGGCGTAGGGAACACGGGGAGACTCAGTCCCAGGAACCATCTAAAAAGGAAAATCAAGAGGCCAGGCAACAGGTTTGCACAGCCAGCACTATGTAGACTTTTATGGAAACACAAAAGGCGACAGGGGTCATTTTCCGTGAAGAAAACGGTACCCCAGCAGAGCCAAGTCCAGAGGACTCTGCTCGTTGTGTCCCAGCAGTGATTCCCCCATTTCTGCCTCGGGGAAAGGAAGAATTTTGCACCCTTCAGCTGTGGATATTTGCAGGGATTTGTCACTATTTGCTCAGCTGACGGCTTCACCCAGAACTGTGTCACAAACCCAGGGTCCAGCCCAAACCCCTATATCTGTGTATTAATACACTGCCCAGCAATCAGAGCCACACTGGGAAGAATAAGGCAGGCTTTTAGGGGAATCTTGTGCTGTGCAGCCACCAGAGTCCTGTTGCCATAGCAAAAATCATTTATTTATTTGCTAGGATTTGAACAATAATGAGTAATAGAGTACCCAGGAAAGGGAAGCCAGGGTAAACATTGCCCAACAAGCATAAATCTGAGTAGTCATAGAGGGCTCACCTGGGATTACATAAAAGTATGTTCAGTTTCTATAGGACTGGGTCTGACAGCTACTTCCCTTCCTCCCTTGCTGCAAACAGCAACTTTGGGCAACTTTTTTTCAGACCATAAGGGCTAGTTTTACCTTTAAAATGTCTGGAGCAATTTCCTCTTCATCTTCGTCGGTGACTGCTTTGTAAGCAAATGTAAAAAAAAAAAAAAAAAAAAAAAAAAGAGATGTATTAGAAATAAAAACAACCAGTTTACAGAAACCAACCTGCAACATGAACAACAGAAGACAGCAGACACCTCACCTCCAAAAGCTGAGGTGGGAAAGTCTGCAAGACTCTGCAGTCCACAAAACAGCAAACACCTGATGGCTTCTCAGAAACCAGGGGTTCACCCTAAGTCTCAGGAGCAAATCATGGGGTTAATTTCCGTCCTTTAGTGTGGCTTTTCTCTTCCCCCATTATCACAGTTGCTCCTCGGCAGGTGTGGCAATGCCAAAGTGATAAGGTAGGGTGGTTTACACCCTTTAAACAGGAATGCCTTTGGCAAGCCAAATTCTCACCTTATAAGAGTAAGGAAAAAAAAATTGTTCTGGGCATTAAAAGAAAAAAAGAGAAAAAAATAAATCACCCTTTAACTATATTCCAGCAAGAAGAGCCAGAGTCAGCATACTGATCCCCCTTAATGTGGTTATGCTGCCCAAGTACTTCAGGAGATCCACGGAACTGAGCAGCACCAGGGATCAAGATTTGCTCTTTTCAGGTACTAATTTTCCTCTAATCGTCCTCTCTCCCCACGCAATATAACCCTGCAGTGACAGAGTCAGTGCCTGACTCCTGAGGACACGCACGGGCTGTGCTGTGCTGCCGGGTGTGATGTAAAGCAGCTGGTTCAACAGCTTCTCACACCTGGTCGGCCAAATGCCACCTCCTCGCTCGGCAGCGGGAGGGTTTCGGCTGGTATCTGCAGGAAGGGCGGACAACAATTCAGCGTGGGTACAAAAGAGGGAGAGACTGAGGTCTCTGACAGAACGAGCATGGACAAAAATCAGTGGTTTGAAGAAAAATCACCTTGTGCTTCTGCGCGGTCTGACATTGAGCTTTGCTACATCTGTTGATGCACTGGTTGTCCAGAAATCTGGTCAATGAGACAAGAACCACAAGCCATCACACCAGATACCTGAAAACTTCAGCAGCGGGGAGCTGGGAGTGCAATCAGGGAGCCTGTTGATATACAGCATCCCATGGAGGTTTGTGAGAAGCAGCGCCCCAGGTTGGGCAGAAAAGCTCCTCAAGCTCCTCGGTTGGCAGAGGCCCAGAGAAATTCAGGATCTGTGCAAAGAGAAGGGTCTAACAGAGAAGAAGCTCCCAGCTCCACACTGCCATGGGGCGAGAGAGAAGGTCTCTGCACAAAGACCTGCCTGTGAAACTGGAAACAGAGGGCAGAAGTAGATATTTTATGGTGGACAAAAATCCCCACAGGGTTTACCCTGGTCTTTTCATCTGACCCAGCCTGACCGTTCCCACAGATCAGCAGATTCAGCAGGAGGAGGTGGAGGAGCAGTTCATAAACCATGTACTTCTGTGGGGACCTTCATTTTTTCCCTACAGCCCGCAGTCCGTGATCTAGACATCTCCTGCGCAATGCAGTTTTCTCTCTGAAACTTTTAGGTAAAGGATTTTTGGGGAAATGAGCCATTTCACAGGAGTTAGCAACGAGCTTATCTACATGCCTGTAGATCCATGGTCCTGTGTCAGCACCAACTGGTGAGTAACTCCAGGCACAATCTCTATGTGCAGCAGCCTGGAAGAGCACCCAGAGCTGCAACAACATCAGCATATTACCAAGGCATTTGCTATCATTCAGGAGAAGATAAGGAGCTTTTGTATATCTAAAGCCTTTCCTGGACACAGGAAGAAAGGGTTTTCCCTGACAAGTACCCAGAGGAATAGGGAGGTACTCGAGGCTTGGTTCCTCTATTGGATTAACCCTGTATTGCCGTGGCTGAAGCAGCCCAGAAAACTGCAGGTGGCACTTCAAAAACATACTTTTCTGCCATTCTGTACAAAAGGAAGGGGTTTGGGGGCACAGGAGTTGGCTGCTTCACCGCAGCCTCACCCGATCGTGCTTTTTCAAGCGTTTCCCAAGAGTGACACTGAGTTTTGCTCAACGATTAACTGCATCACAGAGCAAGTTACTGCCTGGAGCTGGCAGCGGGGAAGATTTACAGCAGTGGGACGTCAAGGGAGAGCTGTGTTGCTGGGAGAAGAGAGGGTGCCTCCAGGACCGCATCCCAGCGCCCAAGCCACAAGGCAAAACAAGAAAGTCTCCATTTACAAGGCAAACCACACAGCCAGCTCTGTGTAATCAATATGCCGAAGCACATGGCAGATAGGAGCAATGCATGGAGATTCGAAATATTAAACTCCTCGCACAAGACAGGGGGAAGTTTCAAATTCCTGCTGAGAAGTGACAGGGCAGGGACAGTCCCCGAGAGCACCCAAGGGCAGGCAGCTTTGTTAACTCTTCTGTGTCAGCCAAGAGGAGATTCCAGCGCCCAACCCACCGCGGGGTAGTCGGGGTCCCCGTCTGCCAGGGTACAAAGGCACCATTCACCCAGGGATCCCTTCATTCCTCCCCACATCTGCGGGCAGAGGAGCCAGAGCCTTCCACAGTCTAACAAGCAAGTCAAATATTGCTTACTGAGCCCATAAAAATTGGACAAATCTCCCCACATATCTGGAACAGATCTCATCCAAGTACACAAAGAGAGCAGGCAGAAACGACATACAATTAGTGCCAAGACTCGGCATCCTTCATAAACAACGCACAAAACTCCCAAAGAGCAGAGGATTCTGCTTTACAGCCAGCTCTGAGCCCACAGTTCGTGGCTCCGCCGCGGTGCTGGGAGATGCCACCCACCAACATTTCTGTGTAACCGAGAGTGACCAGAGCATTCCACACAAATCAGAGAATCATTCAGGTTGGAAGAGACCCTTGGGATCATCGAATCCAACCATCAACCCTACTCTACAAAGTTCTCCCCTACACCATATCCCCCAACACCACATCTAAAACACATCCAGGGATGGTGACTCAACCCCCTCCCTGGGCAGCCTATTCCAATGCCCGACCACTCTTCCTGTGAAAAATTCTTTCCTACTTCAGTTTGGTGGAAGTGAACCGTCTCCTGCCAGAATGGGACGGATGGAGCATCATTTCCTGGGAAATACAGGGAGATTGGGAAAAGAATTACTTCCCAGCCTGGCAAAGAGCTCGTTCTAGACTTCAGGAGCAAAAGGACATGCAGAGCATTAGCTGCACAACAGAGCTCACGTCTCTCTTTGCCCTTTCTCTGTACTACTAATATGCAAAAGCCACTTCCCCAAAGAGAAGTGACTCAGTGCAGCAAGTTCTCCACGGGGCATACAGATATGGCTCAGACGGGCATTTTCGCTAGCTGCGAGCTATAACATTTCCCTAGGCAGGCAAGAGGTTTGCTCTTGTTAAGTATCTGAGATATTTTCCTCAGCTTGTAGCCCATCCGATGCCTACGGAACAGCGGCTCCATCCATACAAGTCCCCAAGACCATCTGAAGGGCACTTCTCAGAAAACATCAGCACCAAGTTCCTTCAGTCCAGATTTCGCCAGGATGTTTGTGAAGTTTCATGTGACTCTTCCTACACACACTGTCCACACAGCAATACCGTTACAGCTTCACGGCACACCCACGGCCCACACCAGGAAGAATCTGGGTTTATAAATACATTTTAAATTGCCCAGGTTTCGCTCAGGACGGGAGTGAGCACCACCCCAGAGGTGAAGGAGATGCTGCTGCAGCAGCTCTGACCGAGATTTCCTTTACTGCCACTGAACCTGGAAAGTAAAGATTTTAATTTTTCCTACTGTCTCCTTCATGTAACACAGATGAGCAGGACTTCTGCCCCAGCCAGCCAGAGTGTGTACTTACAATCATAGAATTGTCTAAGTTGGAAGGGACCTTTCAGATCATCTAGCTCAACCATCAACCCAACACTGCCAAAACCCCTCACTAGCTCAGGAACATTATGAGCTTGTACTGGAAAAAGCAGAGGGGGGAGCAAAACCCAAGCCCAGAACAAACTGAATACTTCAGATGGAAGGGAATTATAAACCATCTCCAATCTGGTCCACAGATTAAAGACAGCGATTAAGATAACATTAACTGTAATCCCCGAGATGGGAATTCAGAGCACAAAGCACTTCAAATCTCTCAAGCTCTGGGGCGGGCTGAGCCCTGGGCATGTCCTAACCCGCTTCAAAGGCAGGCTGGGCTCTGATTTGCGTAAGAGTTTCTATTTTAGCTCTTCTGTCCCCTTCCCTGTGCTGCCAGCGGTGGGGCAGGGGACGGCAGGAAGAGAGATGGGGGGATTTGGAATTTGGGAGCAGCTCAGGCTGTCGCTGGGGCAGGAGGCGATGCGTGGGAGTGGCAGGGCCACAGAGAATCTCAGTCACAGAAGATTTCCCACTACAGAGATGAGATAAATATGACTCATCTGCTCTGCCAGGGGTTTACAGCAACAACTTCAATGAGTTGGCAGGCAGCGGGGCAACAAAAAAAAAAAAAAACCAACCCACTTCCCCACCGACAGCCTCAGGCCCAGCTTGTGAGGTGGTTTAAAAACTACAACCACAACAAGATATTGATTCTAGAGTCTTAAGCCATCGACATTACAGGCTAGAAATCAGCAGAATTAGAAAAGGGCAGGGAAATTGCCCAGCGTGGGTGAAGGAGCCTGCTCTCATCTGACAGGTGGTGGAAATCACCTCTGCCGGGGAGGCACCACACCTCCCCAGGTAAGACACGTATTATTCTGAGAGCAACTTCTCACCGCTGACTTCATCTACCAAAAATGCAATACGTCCGTGTCAGATCCGTACTGCAGCCCATCCTTAAAGGTGGCAGATGTATCTGTGCCAGCAGAGCACAGCCACGAGGCAGAAAATACAACAGGAGCACTCCAGCTCTCCGAGCTAAATAACACAAATCTGTGTCCTGACCCCCCCAAAAACACAGAGATGAGGGAATCCAAGTCATTTTTGCAGAAAGATTTTTTGCTTCTACCACCAGGTTAATTTACTTGTGTTACGGTTAATTTACTTGTGTTACACATGGCAAATAAATACTTCAGGCAGTCACCGATATTTAGATTCCAGACTGTGCAGACTTGCTCCAGACAGGTCCGGGCAACAGTTGGGAAGTGTTCATCCCTGCCAACATCTCATGCCCACACCTGGTTCTCACAGGAGACCATCTCCAGCAGAACCCAGCAGATGGGAAGCCACAGAGGAAGAAGTGCAGCAGGTTAGACCACACCTGGTTCTCACAGGAGACCATCTCCAGCAGAACCCAGCAGATGGGAAGCCACAGAGCAAGAAGTGCAGCAGGTTAGACCAACAAAACGGCCACACAGTCCTGCCCACGATGAAAAGCTGAGGGATGCTTAGAATCACCTTTTAACAGGCATTTAAGTGGGCATTAAGGCACATTCAGGCATTATGCAGTTCAAAAACATTAGAAAATGGATCATGGTAAAGTCCACATAGGTGGAACTTTTTGAAGTTCAGCTGAAGCTGAACATATTTGAAGACAATTTTGTGAAGAAGCAGGAAAACATCAGACTCCAACTGTTTGGGTGCCACCAACCTTGCTGTTGTAAACCCTGTTCACACAAGGCTGCAGGTCACCTCCCAGCACTCAAACTGCCAGCTGCGACAAGCAAAAAAACATTAAAACCATCAACAACCTGATGTCTGTTGGCTCTCAAGACCTGTTATTTACAGGACTTTGGGTGGCCTGGCAAGAAGTCACCTTTCCTGCTGGATCCCCAAGAGGTACCAGGTCCTGGAGGGGACAAACATACTGCAATTTAGGATAAATTTCAGGACTGACAAGACATAAGGAAGGGGCACAATTGGGGCAAATTCTGTACACACAGGACCTTCCTGGCAGAGTCCAGCCTCCAAGGGTTGGAGGGTGAACGAGAAGGAAACACGAAGCTTGAAGAATGACAACTGCTGGGAGCCTGCAGCCCTTTCCCATCCCTCACTCCAACACGCCAGTCACATATTTAACAGAAACCTAGATTTCTATCTTGCTGACAACTTTATTGCACGTTATTCTGGCAGGTAACCAAACCAGGATTGGCTCTTGTCACCTCAGCCGAGCTAGATTTTATCCTCCAAGATCCCAAAGATCCACAACCCACAGCAAAGCCTTCTCTTCCTCCTGGGGCTGTTATCAGGCTGTGGTGTCTTTACGACTTCTGTAATAACAAAGTACGAAGAGGAGCACTGAACAGAGGTCACCAACAGCCCTCTGCATCCTCTGCCCCACTCCCTGCTTGGAATAAAGGTCAGTAGGTCTCCTTCCACCCCTGCACACATATCCTGTCCTCACCACCCGAGGCTGGCCAGCCTCTCCCAGCAGCTCACTTAGTTTTCCAACTGCAGTCACACCCCCCCTGCTTTATCTGAACTAACCCTCATACCGCTTGGAGAGGTCTCCAAACAGCCGCAGAGTGGTGGATGAACAGGCTTGAAGGGCATCTTAACACCTGCAGGAGGACAAGAGCTCCAACTCCCTGCCCGCACGGGCACCCCAGTCCCCGGGATGGGCACGGCTGGAACTCTCCCCTCCACCTGCAGATCTTGCCTGTGTTCCACCACACACAACCCTGTGTTCATCCTCACAGCCCTGGGTGAACAAGGACTGTCCCACCATAGGTCTTGCTCATGTCCCATCACATACGACTCCATCTTCACCGTCACAGCCCTGGGTGAACAATGTCTGTCCCATGTCCCATCACACACCACCCCACGTTCACCCTCACAGCCCTAGGAGAACATCAACTCTCCCACCACAGCAGCTCCAGCTGGTATGAGAGAACTGGGAAACCATTGCTTTTATTCTGACACAGGAACAGCATTTCTCTCTCTCTCATCAGCTCAATATCCAGCTCCAACCCCCAAACAAGCAGCTGCTTCACATATTTGAAGTGTCTGGAAAGAGCAATAAAGCTGCTTTTCCTGAAAGACCTTGAACACCAGCAGGCCATGGCAAAGTCCAGGGGCGCAGCTGAGAACAGGGGCTGGAGCTCCGTCCCTGCTGTCCCCACCGCCCAAAAAGCCACGGAGGATGTGGACTGGGTCAGGTCCATGTCACTGGCATCTCTCCCACAGTCAGGCAATCAGTGGCCAGAAAAGGGGATGGAAAAGGCAGGCTGAATTTCAGCATTTGAAGAAAACCACGATTTGCATCTCTCAGAACAATCAGTGTAACTGCCAGGATCACCTCTCTCCTCCCAATAAATCATTAGCCCTGACTGTAAGCGCAGACACCCGCTGAGCCGCAGCGTTCCCGGGCTGTGCCAGACCGGCTCTTTATCTCACCCACATTCCTGCTGGGCACCAGAGAGAGGATGAAGTTTTCCAAGTCATCAGGGTTTCACTAAACATCACTTTCTTGAGCCTGGAGCACAATTTAAAGGCCTTTCAGTGAATCTAAGGCAAGGTTTGGAAAGGAAGATGCTCAGCAGGAGGCAGGTCTGCCTGGGGAGAACCAGCCCAAAAGACCCCAGACAACTGCTCAGGTGATGAAACCAGCATCAGGTTTGATTTTGATAGCCCTAAAGAGAAAAGGACATTGGTTTTACTGAAGAACTGCAGCTCCCAGCTCACAGGAAGTGTCTGCATCTGCCCAATTCAGGCCAAAACCGAGTTTCTGAAATCCCCGACATATCTACAAAACAGAACCCTTGGTTTTGGCCGGTTGCCTTGGCGACACACAGTGATCTCTTGGGAAGAAACCAAGGAATGTGTCCTCACACTGGCTCCTTCCTTTTCAGGCATCAACATGCAGCCTTATTACACAGAGTAAAAGCCACAAATATCCTCTAAGTTAGGAGTAAACAGAAATCTGTCCATCAGCTTTCCGCTGCCTACAGAGTCAAGCGACACTCCATGCTCACCACCTCCAGCGAGGAGAAGGGAACCGAAAGAAAACCTGGTATTTCTCCCACTTCGTCACCACATTTCATTTTACTCAGCAACTTGTGGCTCTTTACTACTTCTCCTTAAGCTGGAACTTATTTTCCAAAAAGACTCCCCCAATCTGTTTCAGCACCCGAGCCCTGCAGCATAACGGGCAGTTCCTCCTTCGCCTTTTAACATCTCTCTTCTCAGAAATTAGACGGCTGTGCAAGTTCTCACGCAGGACATCCCCCACGTACAGTTAATTCTCAGCAGATGCTGCTACAGTTGTAGGTGACACGCACAAGTATTGAGCACTCTTCATCTCCAGAGTGCCCACAGAGTGCTCTTAATGCCACTAAGCTGATAAGAACAGAAGCAGAGAAGCTACATTAATGACCTGCCCAATGTCACACAAATCCACCCCAGAGCTGACAAAACAGTCATCAACCAACTTCAAAGATTCATATGGTACTTTAGGTTAGGAAAGGACCTCTTGAGGTCTCTAGCCCAGAGTCCTGCTCCAAGCAGGTCCAACTGCATCAGTTGTCCAAGGCTCTCCCCGGGCAAGCTTCAAATAGCTCCTAGGATGAAGATGCCACCACTTCTCTGGGTTCCTGTTCCAGTGTTTGACCAGCCCTTAAACAATTCCATCGCTGCACTGCCCTCATCTTCATCTCCCTTCCTCCTCTTCGTGCAGTTTAGGAGTAGCTTCCAGCATGCAGCGCTTATTGTTTTTACTTACTTGAGCTTTATTTTATTACTTTTGCTTTATTCTGTTACCAGCAAGGCTGCTGCCCCAACAGCAACCCCTGCACAGGGAAATCCACTCCAATGGCTGCAGCAGAAACTGGGCTTATCTAAGAGAGGCTGCCCTGCAAGGTTTTGTGTGTATTTTCCGCTCCATCCCAAGGTTACCCATAGCTGTAACACGCCTTCTTGCTATTTGCACCATTTATACCACACACCTGATGTGGTGTGAATCCGATTAATACCCCAACCTGCATGGAGCAAAGAAAACAGCTGGAATGAGTGCAATCCAGCGGGCACGTAAACAGCACAACAATTCCAGTGTGATTAAGCATTTCCTTGTACAAGGACAAGAAAACACCACAGGAGCACTGAGCGAGAAGCAACACTCCTGCTTATTCTGGATCTCATGGAGCTCATGCTCCCAGATCTGCTACCTGCCTTAGTCATCATTAAATTAACACAGATTGGGTGCTCTTATGAAGGAATCTAACAATGTCAAGCCGTGAGGAACAGCACTCCCTGCCTCCCTCCTAAATGAGATGCACCCTATTCAAAGGATTTCCTCAAATTATAATGCTCAGTGCCTCAGGCACCTGTGTGGATTCAGTCCAGAAAATATTTAGTCGAATTTAGGTAACGGAACGTAAAACAAATCTTCCCGCTATGGAAAAACATGTCCCGTCACAGACCTAGAAATGGGGAGTTGTCACCTCACTGGGCTGCTTCCAGAGCCCAACAATTCACACTTATTCCTCCGGTGCAGCAAAATAACCCCATCTTTCAGCATGAATGTGTCTTTATCACACCCAGACGCGTTTCACCACGCCATACAAAGATTAATTCTTAATTTAAGGCTCACAAGGATCTAAGTTAGATCCCAAGCAGTGAGAAAACCTGACACTCCCTCCAAAGACGCTTGGAGCAAACGATGTCCCACAGACCTTCAGCGATGCCACCACACATCCAGAACGAGCAGCCAGGTGGTATAATCCTATCAAGGGGAGTTAAACTGTTGCTGATCTCTCTCTGCCTAATAGAGACCTAATTCTTGAGCCTCTATCAATAGATCACTAATGCGGGGAAGACGCCAGCCACTGTACTGTGTCACAAGCCGGGCAGTGAGCATGAGGAACCTCAACCTGTCCAACACTGAGCAGACACAGCGAGCAGGGCTGGAGAGGGGGCAAGTCCACAGCCCTTCAAACCATATGACTCACCTCCAGTTTCTAAATACCCGACATATTTCGCTCTCTGTTATCACACCTCCGAGAAGTGACTGTGGGAGATGCCCTGCAGTTATAACAGGTCACATCCCACTCCCATCTACTCCGTGGACCAGCACCATGTGCCCCCTCCCCGAGGACAAGCCTCTGGCTCCCAAAAGGACCAGAAAAATGCTGCCCATCTTCCCACCCAGTGCCCCGTGGAAAGACAAGCCAAAAGTAGTCCCAACTACTTCCAGTCTGACCATTCAGCACAGAGACACCCCAGGCAGTTACCTTCTTGCGGCGGGAGCCCGTCTTGCTCATGCAGGACCTCTCCAGGGACAGGTATCCCCCGATGACTTCGATCTCGTTCACAGTGGGGTAGCGCTTTTTATGGGACACCCCCGCTTGGGGCCCATCGGCGTTCTCCACAGCTTTGCCTTTGCTCTCCTCCTCCTCTTCCTCCCGCTGTGGCCTTCCACTGGCATCAGCAAGAGTCTGCAGCCCCGAGGCAACGGGCTTGCTTTTGGGCACGACAGTGAAGGTGTTGCCTCCCCTCTGATGGGGGACAGAGTGGGGTCTGTAGAGGGGCACGGAGGAAACCTCCATCTCCACATCAGGGCTGGCTCCTCCAGGCTGACCCGCCAAGCTCCCCGTCCTCGCAGCCGAGCGGGACCTGGGGGAAAGCTCCCCGCTCTCCGGCTCCACAATGTCATCGATGAAAGTCACAGGTACCGAGGGTTCCAGAGGCGCCGGCGGGGAAGCGATGGGCTCCTCCTGCTCTGGGGTGGAAGCCCTCGGGGGCTCCTTGGGTGCCTTCTCCTCCGAGGGCGGTGGCGGTGGCCCCGGCCTGGCGCTCTGGGTGGGGGGCAGAGCCTGGCTCCCCTCCCGGCGGGGCACAAAGACGAAGGAATTGCGTGAATTCAGGCGTAGCTTGGCCAGGGTTTGGGCCTGCAGGTCGTGGGCTGGGATGGCAGCCAAGTCGGGCTTGGGGGCCGGGTGGATTTCAAAGGAGCCCCCGGCCCGGGGGGCAGAGGCGGAGAGCGGCTGAGTGGAGCCGGTGGCACTGGGGGCCAGACTGGCACTGGGCGGGGGGGACACGGCCGCTTCGGCCTCCTCCGGCTTTGGCCTCCTGGCGTTGGCTCTGGCATGGGAAGGGCTGGCGGATGGCACTGGCGGCCCCTTGGGTGGTGCAGGGCGGCCGGCAGGGACGGCACCGGACTCGGGGAGGCGGCTGCCGGGGGGCAACCCCCGGGGGGTGACGGTGAAGGAGTTGGAGCCGATCTTGTGGAGAAAGCAGTTGGCCTGGGGGGCTGCAGCTTTGGGGGCAGCTGGCACCGCC
>NW_015090961.1:668578-728744 GCF_001431845.1 Calidris pugnax | reverse complement strand
GCCGCCCTCCGCCGGGCGGGGCGGGCGCCATGACAGGCCCCCGGCGGGCGGGCCGCTCCCTCAGGCCATGGCCGCGGCCGTGCCGCCGCTCCCCGCCGGCTGCCGGGAGGGGAACGCCGCTCCCCGCCCCGTTACCTGCCCGGAGGGGAAAGGGAAGGTGGCTGGAGGGCCACTGGGGTCCCTGCCGCCCACACCGCCCTCACCGCCCTCCCCTCACACACAGCGGGGCCACAGGCTGGGGCAGGCCCCGGGGGGGCTCGGGCCTGACAGGAGGGGGGTGACCCTCCATAGATAGCAAAATATCCGCTCTTTATCCCCATCCTGGTGTGGCCCTGTCATGCCAGGTCAGGAGCAGAAAACGCCTTTTGGTGTCACCCTGCCATAATCTCCGCCATGGCCTGAGGAATCACAGAATCTTCATGGTTGGAAGGGGCCTCTGAGATCATCAAGTCCAACCACAAAGAGCAGGCGTCTGGGCACAAGCAGCCATGGAAGGAGCCATTGCCACCAGATGAACTGTCTTATCATTCATCCCCTGGAAGGAATGTCCTATCATTCATCCCCGTCAGCGCAGAGATTTAGGGAGAGCTCTGGAGGAGACAAGGGGGGGTTCAGGGCACACGGCAGCCCAGGAGGAAAACATTTTCCCCACTGCCTTGTCTGTTGGGTGACGGCTGCTTCTTGGACACAAAAACACAAGGAAAAGTGCTGCCACAGCGTTATTTCCAGGCAGCACCTATTTTTAACCACCGGCAGGTTTCTCGGGGAAGTCGGTGCGACCGGGAAACGCTCGTGCCACAGCTCAGGATTTTCCACACCTCTGATAAGGCTGTGTGCCCAAATCCTGGGCTGGGGAGGCCCCGGGGATCATGGCCCGCTGTGACGTAAATAACCTTTGGCCAGAAGCTGCCGCAGTCCCGGGCTGGCAGCCCTGCAGAGCCGCACCCCGGGGCTGCTTCGACGTGAGCACCTTCACCCCGCTCCTGCCGGGCTGCTGGAAACACAGGTGTGTTTACGGGAAGGAGCACTGTATCCTGCTGATAAGGCTCTTACCTTTGCACCCTCCGAGCCAGAACAGAGCAATTACACCTTCTTCAACTGATACCTGGAAATGATACTACTGAAAATAGGGTTTTATTGCCAAAGCTGCCGGGGTGCCGGGAGCTGTGGGATGCCCAGATGCGCTGGGTGCCCCGAGGAGCTGCTCTGCTGCCAGCCAGCAAACCAGGACTGGATGGAAGGAGGCAGCGCTTTGCAGTTCAGCTTAAATAACACAGGGATGGTTTAAGGTTTACTCGTGACCCACTGTGCTCGGCCAAAGCAGAGGTCCACGATGCACCATCCTGTGTCCTGGGGCCCGCAGCGGGTGCCCGGGGCTGAGGATAAAGACCGGGCAAGCGGGTAGTGACATTTCCCCGCCTCTGGTGACTCATGGCTCAGGCACGTACAGAGCCAACAATGTGCCTTTGTGCTGGGGAGATCTCAATGGATTTCTCTTTCGTGGTCTTGTCTGGTTGGCTTTTGAGCCCGTGTAAAGCCCATAAATCCTGAAATAATGAATCCCACAGTTTATCTGCACCTGGTGCAAAGAAAACGCCTCCCTTTGTGAGGATTGAATCTGACATCTGCTGGTTTCGCTGCATGCCCGCTTGCCTTTATAACAAAAAAATAAATCCAGCCATTATTCACCTCCTCCCCTGCCAGTCAAGATGTGAGAGCCGTCTATCGTAGTTTCTGTCAACTCTTTCTGAGTCAGTGACACAGCGTTAAGGACCGGGAGGGTGAAACTCGCCTGGCAAGTGAGCGCTTTGGAGCTAATCCCCTGCCTCGCTGTGTTTACACCCCCAGCGAGCGGAGCGCTGCCCCAGAGCTGTTACCCGGGAATCCCGCTCCACGCTCATGTTTTGGCATGAAACCGAATGCTCCATTACAAACCCCAGGTGTGAGGATGGCAGGGGACAGGACCCGCAGGGTGTGATGGCAGGGTGTCACCGTGTAGCACAGGCACGAGTTCCCGGTGTCCCGGCGGTGCCAGGGCACAGCTGATGTGGCTGCAGAGCTGGCGAGGGGACGGCAAATCCGACACGTCAGTGCCAGACGTGGCACACGGCGCTTGCGAGGGGCACAGGGCTGGCACCGGCAGGATCTGCTGGGACAGCCCCACACACAGCTGGGTGACAAGGGAAGAGGGAAAGAGGAATTCACTCGGAGACGTGTGAATTCACCTTAAACCCCCAAGAGACATCTCAGTTCCTCACCCTTTTACAGGGCAAAGCAAAACTCCACCTGCACAGCTCCTGCTCTGGGCCTGTGTCCATCAAATCACCGAGCACGAAGGGAGAGGGAAGAGGGTGACAGGTACTCTCACTCTCTACAACTACTTGAAAGGACACTGTAGAGAGGTTGGTGCTGGTCTCTTCTCACAGGTAATTAACAATAGAACGAGAGGGAATGGCTTCAACCTCCAACAGGGTAGGTTTAGATTGAACATTAGGAAGGAATTTTTCACTTAAAGAGTGGTCGGGCATTGGAACAGGCTGCCCAGGGAGGGGGTGGAGTCACTGTCCCTGGATGTGTTTAGGGGATGTTTAGATGGGGTACTGAGGGATATGGTGTAGGGGAGGACTTTGTAGAGTAGGGTAGATGGTTGGACTCGATGATCCCAAGGGTCTCTTCCAACCTCAATGATTCTATGATTCTATGATTCTAAAAATAATCTGTTTTAACTGCATCAAATTTGACTCTGTACCCTGAGACACAGATTTGGAAGCAAGACAGTGCGGCATGGAATGGTTCCAGGGTAAAGAATAGAGACCATCTTTCTGGCCACGGGGTGCTCCAGGCTCCAGTGACACTGTGAAAGCCCCAGGAGGACAGTGGCCGGGTGTCTGGCCAGAAGCCACCTGCGCGGGTGGTGGCAAGGGGTTAAAAGTGAATTCTGTCATCTGTTGTGCTGCTGAGATGGATATGGCATGTCCCACCCCACTGTGGTGGTGGCACGCGGAGGAGGATGTCTCCAAAGGGGGGAGGATGCAGAAAAGAAGGGTGAAAGATCCCAGAGCTGAAGAAAAATGCCTGAAATGCCAGAGTTGTCCGGCCTGTTTGGCGCTGGTCGCTGTGCTCAGAGGGGCTGCGGTTCCTGCCTTCCATGGGAGATGAACACACAGGCCACTGTCAGCATTGGAGATAAAGGGGAAAATTGCAGCTGGGAGATCAAGCCAGACCTGCTCACTTGGGGAATTAAATCAAACAGACCTGCAACAAAGGGAATGTGATCCCTTCTGCCCTCCTGGGGATGTGCTTTATTTTGGAGCTTGTCCGTTTTCCCTAGAGGGATTATCAGGCCCTTAGCCTCCCTTGAGTTTCTCCAGGGCTCTGTTTCTCGCTGTGCAGGATGCTGCTGGGAGATTGGCCTTCCTCCTGGGGAAAGGGATAATGCTTAATGCTCTATAATTCCTTAGTGATCCAGGCCACGCTCGCTAAGCCGCTGATGCTGCTGGAACTGTGCATGGCCCCATCCCACCCCAATCCCAGCGCTGGATCTGCCTCTCTCGGATGGTCCCTTGTTTAAAGCATTGGGAGTTTTTACCTTCATGCCCTTTGAAGTGCCTCTTGCACCTCTGGAGCTCTGGAGTTTTCTGCATTTGTGTCCAGTTTTGGGCACCTCAATACAAGAGAGATCTCGAGGTGATGGAGTGAGTGCAGAGGAGGGCAACGAAGCTGGTGAGGGGGCTGGAAAACAAATCGTATGAGGAGCGGCTGAGGGAGTTGGGACTGTTTAGTGTGAGGAAGAGGAGGCTGAGGGGAGACCTCATCACTCTCTACAACTTCGTGAAAGGACACTGTAGAGAGGTTGGTGCTGGTCTCTTCTCACAGGTAATTAGTGACAGAACGAGAGGGAACGGCTTCAAGCTCCAACAGGGTAGGTTTAGACTGAACATTAGGAAAGAATTTTTCACCGAAAGAGTGGTCGGGCATTGGAACAGGCTGCCCAGGGAGGGGGTGGAGTCCCCATCCCTGGATGTGTTTAAGGGCCGTTTAGATGCAGTGCTGAGGGACATGGTGTAGGGGAGGACTTTGTAGAGTAGGGGAGATGGTTGGACTCGATGATCCCAAGGGTCTCTTCCAACCTAGACAATTCTATGATTCTATGATTTCCCTGCCGGCTGCCGTTCAGCGATGGCTGGTGCCCATATCTCCCTCGCCTGCCAGCACCTGGCATCTCCTGGGCCTGCAAACTCAGCCAGAGAGCAACAACAACAACAACAACAACAAAACAAACAAACGAGAGAGAACCTGCTTTTCCAGAAACATCTCTTTTTATTAAATCACGTCTTAAAACCTAGAAACATTCATGTATTTGAAACCTGGTTATCGTACACGAAGCAGCAGATAGTCTCAGAGAAAAGGTGTCAACGTAGGCAGCAGAGATGGCAGATGGCACGGCCAGGTTTGCCCCAGGCCTGGGCAGCCAGAAACCGCCTCGAAAACCAGGGGGAGTGCTTTGGAGTAACTTTCTTTGACTTCCAAGGAGCCAACCTGCTGGTCCAGGGCCCACCGAGACCTCGGAGTTTACAATCTTTGTTCTCAAAAGTCTCCGTTAAGACAGTTTGGGTCTCAAACCAGCACGTTCTGGGGTTGAGCCAACGCGACAAGCTCCGTCTGTGCCTGCTGTGCCCTCGGCTCCCCATTCGGAGTTTACAATCTTTGTTCTCAAAAGTCTCCGTTAAGACAGTTTGGGTCTCAAACCAGCACGTTCTGGGGTTGAGCTCTCTGGGGGCCAACGCGACAAGCTCCATATGTGCCTGCTGTGCCCTCAGCCCCCCACGGCTCCGGGGCACGGCGCAGGCAGGTACGAGCAGCGGTGCTGGCCGCGGCCGTCGCCCCGCGCTCCCCTCGGATTCCAAAAGGAGCAGGACATCGCTCCCCTCGGATTCCAAAAGGAGCAGGACGCGGCCGGCTCCCTCCCAACTCAGCAGAGGGTACAGGCAGAGTCAGAGCACAGGGTGCCCCGTCTCCACACGGTTTGTCAAATGGCCAACTACTATTCAAACTTGGGTGGTTTGGGGTTCCCCCCCCCCCCGTTATTTTGACAATGAGGCTTTTTTCTTTCTTTTTCTCATTTGGATGAACGTTACCTGCTCAGTTATCTGAGTTTAAGAGCTCTATGGGATAGAGCCTGTCCTTCTGCACATACCAGATCCGTCTCCAAAGCCTGCAGCACCGTTACCTTTCCCGCTTGTTAACCCTGTATTTGGTTGTCTTTTCAGAAAACTGACGATGCGCTGCCCCTGCAACGGGAGGGCTCGCAGCTGAGAAAAGGAGCTGGGAATGAAAACTGGTGCCTGAACTCCAGGGGGAAACAGTAAAGATCCCCAAAGCTCATTGACTCACAGCCCCATGAGAGCTCAGCTTTTGCTGTTGCGTGATAACACAACTGAAGTCACCCCAGTTCCAGGAATAGTGTTAGAGAACAACAGGAAACACGGAGCGGAAGAACTGCAGCCCCTTCTTGCTCACGCGGGTACGAGTCCAGCCCGGCTTCCTGGGATGGGGAACACCAAACTCCCTGGTTCTTCACTCATCCCCATGTTAACACCCAGCAAAATGCTGTCTCGTGTGGCATCGGGGGCACAGCAAGGGCAGGGGAGCAGGGTCCATACGCAAAGGGCCTTGCTTGGCTGTATTTACTGGTGGTGGTTTTAGGGCATTTCAAATAACAAGGGCAAAGATACTCATCCTTGAATTCCCAGCTCTGAGTTAGCAGGGCCTTGCAGTGGGGACTGTACCACTACGACTGAGGTTTAGCACTAAAAAATAAATAAATAAAAAAAATATCTAATAACCCCCCCACTGCCTGTTGGAGCTTTCTGAACACCAGCAACAGGCATCTGTGCTGGTCCCGAGCCGGTGATGAATCAGAGCAGCTGGCCAGGGACTGGTCACTGCCACGGTCACCAGCTCAGCAGGATGCTGGATGAGGAAGGAAGCCTGGGATGTCCCATCAACTACATACAGCTGCTTCCCCCTGCCCCAAGGTAAGACAGCCCTAGATGTGTCTTCTGTGTCTTTAAGTGTGTCAACTTCAAGGATACTCTAAAAGCAATACAGTAACGTGAAAAATTAGTAGGTTGTATTAGCTCCTTAAAATTTACCAAACATTTATAGAAAAAAAGCAATTTAACTTCCCCTCAGATGGATTCTTTACATATATAATGTTCATAATGTTTATTCCTTCCAGTGTAAGTTTTTCACCCTGACGGGCAGTTTGTTGGGCTGAATTTATTTCCGAATCAAAGCAGCTGCTGGTTCTATCGCGCTTCGATGGCTCGTGCCCAATCCTGGCAAGAGGCTGCTCGCTGGGCTTTTAGGCAGAGACAGCAAAAAGAGTGTCTCCCCATTAACCGAGCCCATCACCTGCAGGATTACCTGGGAGTAACAACGACCACAATGGGGTTGGTGGTAATTAAACCACCCATTTACTCACTCAGCTCTTGCCTATGATGGTGTGCAATAAGGCTGACTTGTCATCAAGACCGTTTCAACAGTTTCCAGTTGGCTTTGGCTTGTGTTTCCACAGCTGAGAATTAACAAAACACTCCCATGGAAGATGGAGAAAAGTCACGGATACTCTGTGATCAGTGGGACAAAAATACAGGACCACAAATGACGTTCACGGATGGTGTGGAAAATGGTATCACCGCTCGATATCCCTTGGGAGGATCCTTCAGAAGAGCTCTCTGTATCACCAGCTCCAGGGACCGTCAGGGCAAAGCCCAGAGCGCTGCAGCGGTACCCGTCTCTGTGAAGCTGTGTCCTGGTACCCATCGTTCCAGGAAGGATGACACAGCCCAGCACCTCCTCTGATCGTGGCTCCGGCAACACACGCCAAGTGCCACAGGCCTGGAAGGATTTTTTTTTTTTTAATCATACAGTAACACACCATTAATAACATGCAAGCGTGCCTTCTAAACTGGGCTTTGATGGGTTGAATGTTTACACTTACATCCAGGGAACAGAGCAAGCCTGTCCTTCCACCTCCTGTCTGGGCCGGCATTAAGGACACACTCCCAGACACGCTGGCTATTTAAAAATCAGGATTTTCCATTCTTTCAACCAACCCCACTCGTGTCCCCTGAAGGTGCCGGAGCAGCGCTGGCAGCCGCTGGGAACAGGAACTCCCAGGCACAGGTCACTAAGGCAGTCACATCCCCAACAACAGCAGCTCTTTGCGAGACGGACGCGTGCCAGGAGCCGGAGAGACGCGAACACAGCGCGGCCCCGGCCACGGCGCTGCCTCACGCGCTGCTGCACGGGGCAGAACAAGCCGGGGGCAATCGAGGGGAAACGTCTCCCCCAGACCACAGGGAAGAGCCTGTGTGTGACGAGACGACGTGAACACACACACACACACGCACATGCTCCAGAAGCCACCGGAGCAGGAAACCCGTGTGGAGCTCCAGGCAACAAGTCCAGGCTGAAAAATGAAGAAGAAATTCATTTCCAGAGTCCCCTCTGCAGAGGGAGCCCCCCCCGGGGGCTGGGGGCTGTGGCTTGGGTGGCTCCAGAGACACTTGGAGGCAGAAGCTGGTGGGATCCCACGGATGCAGAGTCCTCACACGGGGCAGGATGCGTTGGCTGGTTGCCTTTTGCCGTCAGATGTTTTGCTAGAGCTACAAGGGTTTTTCTGTTTTGGGGTGTTTTTTTAACGCAGGAAGGGATTATCTGCTGACTCATCCGTTTCCCATCCCGGGCTGGAGGTCAGCGGCGAAGGGAAGCGGGTGGCTGCAGCACAAGGAGAGGTGCAAAAAGCTGTATCTCAATCTTCTTACCTATTTCTACACCCGTCAGGTAACTTCAGTTTTCTTCTTCCCTTTCCTTCCCAGCCAAATGAGAGGAAAAGAGAAAAGCCTCTTTGGAAAACCCTCTGTAAGAGAAGTGCCACATCCCAGAATGCTCCCCCAGCTGGGTGAATATTCTCTGCAGGCAACAGAAAACATGTTTGGGGGCTGCTCCCAGCACGAGCCAGGCTGAGCAGCAGCAATTCCTGCACTTTCTGCCCACCCTTCGCCTCCCCTGGAGGTGACAGTCCCAGCTCAGGCCCCACCATGACCCACAGTACTCTCTGCTGATGGCCATGGGGCCGGGGAGGGCCGGGAGGTCACATCCAGCGCAGCCTGGAAGCAAGAGCAGCAGAAAGTCCCCCGCATGGCAGGGCTGCCACCCAGTTTAGCTGTCCCAGTTTAATCTGCTTCTTCCCGGGGTTAACCAGGTGTCCCCGTTTCTCCTGCCCCTCCTAAAAGCGAATCGGTTCGGCACCGGAGCGGTTCCTGTAGTGGGAATGGCAGGGCTGCCACCCAGTTTAGCTGTCCCAGTTTAATCTGCTTCTTCCCGGGGTTAACCAGGTGTCCCCGTTTCTCCTGCCCCAAATCGGTTCGGCACCGGAGCGGTTCCTGTGGCGGGGCTGAGGTACCGGTGCCACGGGGCTGCGCATCCTCCGCCAGATCCCCAGCAGCTCAACCCCACCGTTAACCCGCTCACTCCAATTACCCTCATTAGAGGCTCCACCAAACCCATTCCAATGGCAGCAATTAGGGACCGTGCGTGAAGAAACGGGTTTGGGGGCCTCAGACAGACACAGCCCAAGAGGAGGGAGGTGAACGCTGGAAGGAGCAGGTAGAAGTGGAAGGACAAATAGTCCCGTGTCCTCAGCAGCCACCCTTGCTCCCGGCAGAGCCAGCCGTGCCCCGCGGGTCACCCTTCACAGCCTGCTCCCAGGGAGGAAGTTACAGGCTCTATTTTTAACTCTAACGTTTAAATAATTACAATTTATTTTATTATTTTTGCATCCCATCCTCCGCGGATCCCTTCCTTTCCCAGCAGCCGCTCGGAAAAATTCAACCAGTTAAAAAGGGGAAGAAATTTGGTTTCCTCTTTCAGCAATGGTGAACTTCAACGACGCCGTTCGCACAAAGGACTTGAGACATCAAAACACTGCTGTCTGCCCAGACACAGCTTTTAGAGTATTTCATCTCTTTAGTCAAGTGAACGCTACAAAGGAAATAAATACGCTCATGTCCTAAACATCACAAACTATGAGGAATATAGATCTTTGGAAAAGAGAAATGCATTCACACTACACTACAGTCAACGGCACCAGTACAACCAGTAATGGTCATTCCAACGTACACCTTCCTACAGGAGTTACACAACTGTACAATCCACCTTCCTACTTTGCACCCCGAGTTCTACAAGTGCTCGATGAGAATAGATATACAATAGCTCTACAGAGAAATCACTGAAGTGGATACATAAACGGGCCCTTCTGGAGTTCAGTAAGATTTGTCAATAGTTCCACGATGCTACATTCATGCTACCAAGTTCACTGAAGTGGGATTTTACTTTAGAAAAGAGAAAGGAAGAATAGTTTGTCTGTCTCCAGTCAGGAGCGTAACCACGGGAGGTAAAAGGGTCAGAAAGGGAGAGAGGGTTGTGTCAGCGTTTAATCCTGCCAGGGCCATTTCCTTCTCCAAATAACACGTGGCTTCTGGCTTTCAGTGCACCTACAGCCCCCCCCTCCCCAGCACGGCTGGCGGAGGCTGCTGCGCTCAATAAGAGAGAATTGGTATCAATTTTGTTTCCTTTTTCATATCTGGCATTTTCTTCCACAAGCTACGGAGCGGTGCCTATTTTCCCCTTCACTGCAAAAATGGAAAACAGGCCCGAGTCAAGGGGATGAGACACAGGGACGAGATGCAGCCACCAAACCCTGCTGTGCTGCCCCTGGCAGCTCCAGCCAGAGCAGGGGGTGACAGCCCACACCTATTTGCTTCAATACGTTGCTTTCCATGACTTTAAATTGTCTCTCTCCGCTTATTCCTCCCTTTTCTGTATGTACATTATTTCTTCCAAAGTTTTGTTATAAAACTGCTATAAATGTACAGGGGTCAGCAGTTCCAGCCAGGGGTCTGCTCCCCGAAAGTACAGCCACGGATACGGCACAGGGGAAGGGGGACTCTACAGATCAGAACAACTAGTTCTTTTTGCAAGTACTTAAAAGAAGATTTGTACATATATTTTCCCTCACTTCACAATCAACTAATTTTAGACACCAGGAAACCAAGGTAATCCTTCCTGGTTATTCTCTAGTATATTTTACTTATAAAAGAAAGAACTTTTATCACCTCCCAGAATTGCCAGAGTGACCTACACAGACTGTAAGTAATATTTATCCTCTGAACAGGCGAGGAGAGGATGAAAAAAAAAAATAAAGCCTTCCCAAAACAAAAAGCAACATCCGACCTAAACAAACAAAAAGTAAATATATTCCAAAATAGATCCTCAAATAGGAAGTACAAATCTGGGTTCTCAAACAACGGCTGCTCTGACCAAGCTCTGGCTTTGTCCCACACGGGGAGGGCCGTGAGCAGCTCAGACCAATGAAGAGGTCCTGTTGGCATTGGGAAAGAGGTGGTTTATGCACAAAGACCTGGCGAGCGAGTGAACACAGGGCAGATTCACACTCGTGCTACGAACCGGTGCTCTGCTCCTCCAGAAGCATCTCCTCCCCACGCCTGGGTGAAGTCTCCCTGGAGGCTCTTCTGGTGGCCGTGGCTCCAGGCTGGCAAGAGGACGCGGCTCAACACACAGCGAAACACTGGCATCAACAAGTAATTAACCATGGCTATTAATTTCTAAGTCATTTTTATACCGTAGCGAACCCGACGGAGGTTTCTCAGCCAGGCACCCTATTTCTAACCTAAAGTATTTTTCAGCAAAACTAACAGTTTTGCAAGCAGCAAAAGAGAAAGTAAGAAAGTTGTGTCTAACTGGAGGAGAACTATACATTCGTGAGAGAGCACATACAATTAGTGCAACACAGCTACTCTGAAAGTAACGAACCAAACCGGATTAATCAATGCAGCAGACATGCAGGGTCTGCTAAATTACCTTAGAACATGTTTGCTGGTGATTAAATATGTCTACAGAAGATATATTACCGTTTTGAATATATTTTCAAGCAGACCAAAAATACCTCATCTATTGGTTACTGGTGTGTTATTTTTAACTAATTAAATATCGGGAGGGATTTTACCCCTCTTGCTATAAAAATTGCACTTATTTTCTATTAAACAAAACCAAAAAAAAAAAAAAAGGAGTTAGATTTCAATTCTATATTCCAGTATATATTCACAATGGAACTGGATCGTCTTGACCTAAGTCTGAGGAGTAGGTGTAGCCAGTCCTTGCTCTCCGAGATCCCCAGGCACGGAAGGTCCCATCAGCACAACCCCCTCCTTCCTCTGTGCTCTGGTCACTTCTTCACTCTAGTGCATGGGTAACTGATTTTATTCTTTTTTTTATTCTTTTTTTTTTTTTTTTTTGTAAGAAAACCTGAGCTTCAAAAGTCTTTAAAAGGACCTGGAATCAAATCTGGCCCATTCTGACCCAAAAACAGCTCAGTTCTGCAAGGAACTCCGTCCTGTCCTCGTTTCACACAGCTCCTCCCGAGACACCACGGCTCTGACCTGAGACGAGCGAGGTCTCAAACCCTTTCCCTCCAGTCTCTCTTGACTCAGGAGATTTTCCTCCCCACACACACTTCCGAGGGCTCCTTCTCCCCTCCCTTTAGCGCTGCTGCCTCCTGTAGGGCTTCGAAGGGCTCCCTGTGCCAATAAAAAAGTCTCTCTGCAATAAGCACGACTTCTTGGACACCGGTGATCGACTTCCTCTCGCAAAGTCTTCTCCAGCTCATAAAATGTCATCGTAATCCAATAGCTTAGAGTGCTGGCGGGTCTTCCAGAGGCGGTAAAGGCGGAAGTCAAAGTAAGTCTCAATCATTTGCTTACCTAGGAGAAGAGGAAAGACGTGGAGGGGTTACAGCCCGCACCAGGGAGGGACACGAGAGGCCACAGCACCATAAAAAGCCCAACCCACCTATAGATGGGGTCCCAGGAGAAGCCACCCATGTGCCTCGTGGGGAGAACACTGGCATTCAGCACCCAACCAAAGCACACAAGGGTGCCCGTGGGAAGCAAACGTCTTTCAGGATCTCCTCGAACCACGAAAACCTTCTTATAATCCCCTGGCAGGGTCTGTCCCTAGAGCAGGAACTGAGCACAAAGTCTGGCTCCAGACAGAATCACAGAATCCCATGGGGTTGGAAGGGACCTCTGGAGATCATCTCCTCCAACCCCCTGCCAGAGCAGGGCCACCCAAAGCAGGTCCCACAGGAACATGTCCAGGGAGGTTTGAATGTCTCCAGAGAAGGAGACTCCACCACCTCCCTGGGCAGCCTCTGCCAGGGCTCTGCCACCCTCACAGCAAAGAAGTTCCTCCTCATGTTTAGATGCAACTTCCTCTGTTCCAGTTTGTGCCCATTCCCTCTTGTCCTGTCCCTGGGCACCACTGAAAAAAAGCCTGGCCCCATCCTCCTGACACCCACCCTTGAAGGATTTATAGGTGTTGATCAGATCCCCCTCAGCCTTCTCTTCTCCAGATTCAAAAGACCCAAGTCTCTCAGCCTTTCCTCATCAGAGAGATGCTCCAGGCCCCTCATCATCTCTGTAGCCCTTTGCTGTCCCCTCTCCAGCAGTTCCCTGTGCTTCTGGAACTGGGGAGCCCAGAACTGGTCCCAGTGCTCCAGATGGGGCCTCCCCAGGGCAGAGCAGAGGGGCAGGATGACCTCCCTCCACCTGCTGCTCACACTCTTCCTGATGCCCCCCAGGATGCCATTGGCCTTCTTGGCCAGTCCCACTGGCCTTCTTGGCCAGACTTTGACCCCTCTGTGCTGGCTGCAGACGGTGGCCAAGGGCTCCAAGGGCCTGCACGAGGCAGCCTGGCTCAGGGACTTCGGAAAATTACACATCAAGAGTAAACTCATTGTAAAGATTTGCAGCAAACATTAAAAATAATTAACATTGAAAATTCAAAATAAAAATGGGTTTGTGTTTTGTTTAAGTTCAGGCTCTGGGGCTGTCTCTGCCCTGCAGAGCCTTCTCTCCTCGCAGCGAGGAGCTCAACGGGACACACTAACACATGTCCTGTGGCACCAGCAGCTCCGGTGGAACCTGGGGGTGGCAGAGGGCTGTCACAGACCCAAAGCCACCCACGGGGCTGGGGACAGCGAGCGCCTTTGAAAACACAAGGGCAAACAACCCCGGAGTCCGAGACAGGGCTCAAGTGGGGATTTTCGCTTTTGAGGCCTGATTAAGATTAGTTTCAGATGACTTTGCAAAGGATTAGAGGAGGGGACGCTATTGGCGCGTCCCAGATGGATGGAGGGGATAAATCCCGCCGTACCCTGCCATCCAGCCTCCTGAGGGATCAGCTGCTTACAGGCACGTGCACAGAACCCGGGGCATAAAAACCCGGGAATTGTCCTGCGAGGTGCTCCTTGGCACACGTGTAGGGGCACGTTCCCTGCGGGATCCCTGCAAGCACCGCACAGAGCTGGGTCCACACCTCGACAGGACACGCACAGAATCACAGAATTGTGGTGGTTGGAAGGGACCTCAGAGATCATCGAGTCCAACCACAAAAAAAAACAAACAAACAAACAAAAAAACAACCCACACCACCCACCACCTAAACACACAACAACAACCAAACCAAAAAACCATCACCCACCCACTCAGCAGCCCACGACAAACCAATAATCTTGGGCACTAGAGCATGCCCTGAAGAACCATGTCTACACGTTTCTTAAATACCTCCAGGGATGGGGACTCCACCACCGCCCTGGGCAGCCCATTCCAATGCCTGACAACCCTTTCAGTAAAGAAATGTTTCCTAATATCTAACCTGAACTTCCCCTGGCGTAACTTGAAGCCATTGCCCCTTGTCCTGACATCTGTAACTTGGGAGAAGAGACCAACCCCCGTCTCTCTACACCCTCCTTTCAGGTACGGAGAGCTCTGCGCGGCACGAAGGCCCCAGCTCCCCTGCGCTGCTGTACCCCATCAGTGAGCAGCAGAGGAAGAACCCACAGTGCTCACAGCCTAACCCTGCGTGTTCTTCACCCTCCAAGAGAACCAAGTACCGAGGACTGCAACAAAGAGAAAATAACAAGGGCCAATTCAGAATACGTCGCTTACAAAACCGCATCCACAGTTACTTCTATTGACCAAAGAACAGGAAAAATTCTAGAGAGAATACGTCGCTTACAAAACCGCATCCACAATTACTTATATTGACCAAAGAACGGGAAAAATTCCCCTTGAAATATCCCAAGCTACAGGCAAAAAAAAAAAAAAAAAAGGAAAGTAAACTGAGATGTAGAAAGGCTCTACAGAGAAGGCTCCAGGCAGCCTTTCAATACCTGAAGGGTGCCTATAGAAGAGCTGGGGAGGGACTCTTTGCCAGGAGGTGTAATGATAGGACAAGGGGAAACGGTTTTAAATTGGAAGAAAAAAGATTCAGATTAGATCTCAGGAAGAAATTTTTTACTATGAGGGTGGTGAGAGCCTGGCCCAGGTTGCCCAGAGAAGCTGTGGATGCCCCATCCCTGGAAGTGTTCAAGGCCAGGCTGGATGGGGCCTTGAGCAACCTGGTCTGGTGGGAGGTGTCCCTGCCCAGGGCAGGGGGGTTGGAACTCGATGATCTTTGAGGTCCCTTCCAACCCAAACCATTCTATGATTCTAATGGGTTATATTCCAGTTGCTTGTTGCTGACACAACACAGTACCAGTGGTTTGAGAAGAGACCCCATCACAGTTGGTTACAGAAAAGGTTCTGCTCCCACGTGCATTTCTCCCCAAGACTTAATGCCCTACTAATATGACCAATCTCCTAAATTCAGTCTGGAAAACAGCCTAACGTTTAGGCTACTTTGCCATGGCCAGTGGCCTGGGAGAGGGCTCTGCTGCTTCAGATATGAAATGTGAAGATTGAGGAACTGCAAGGGGAAAACCAGGGTCAGCACCTGAACTACACAAGGTGGTTACAAGCACGAGGAAGACGGTGACAGGACTAAAGAGACCTCAAAATTGCTTTTAGAGGAAGATTCCCACTGAAGGGGGCAGGCTGATTGGGAAGGTGTGCGTCTTTGTACAGAAAATAAATTACCTTGAGCTGATAGTTCAAGTGGAGACTCAAAGGCAACCCTATAAGGATTCATTAAGTTTTTCAGATTCTGAAATAGCTGAAAGGAAAACACACCATGAGTTAGCAGCTGAAAACAAAGATGAACTCCAGGGCACCCAGAATTGCCCATCCTTGTTCCCTACCTCTAGAAAACATTCCACTTGCATCCTTTCAAACATCGAGCTCAACAGTCAATAAATAAAGAGCTTTGAAGGACTGTTCTCCTCAAAGGCTTCAGTTTTTGTCCTGCACATCATTTATCATTCCTCCCTGCCCCTCTGGGGAAGGCACAATCCATAGGGTGGGGGCCCATTCACAGCCCCTCATGGGACAGGACGGCAGCATCTTCCCTCACAGCAGGAGAGGAAGGGTTAGACCTCACACTGGGACTCTTTGGGGCTCAGACCTTCTCCAAGACGTGACCCAGAAAGTTCTTACCTTCTCCCCATTGGGGTTTCCAAGAACATAGCAGCCCATGATGTGAATGATATTTGGTTCAGGATTGACTTTACTCATCAGCCGGCTCAACCTCTTCCAGAAGCTGGAAAAAGACATATATTTTTTAAATTGTGTATTCTGTTTTTTCCTATCTCCTCACATGCACGAGTAATCACTGGGATGTACGTGCACACACTGCTCAGAGGGGGCCTCAGACTTGTAGCCAGAGGAGCGAGCTGCTCAGGAAGAGCCCCTGGTTCTTAGACAAGGAAGGGCAGGGGCAGAGCAAGGGCCTGAGGAGCAGTCATGTGGCAGAGAAGGAGGAGCAGCCCACCGAGCCAAGGAGGCTCCAAGGTGAAGAGAAGGGAGCAGAGTCCACCAGGAGTGCTTTTAGACTGACAGTTTTACTAAGCACCCTCTTCCTGACCAGCTCCCTCCAGTTTCTTCTCCCCCATTTCTAGCAACAATTGCCCTATCTCAATAGGAGCGTTATCGGTGGTCACTGCCAGGGCAGGACATCAGCAGAGAACAGCTGAAGGGGTTGTTCTTCTACACAATAAGAGAGACACCACCAAACCAGGCTGTTCCACCTCAGCCAGCGCTTGGTGCTGCTCCCTGGTCAGTCCTGCTTTACCTTTTGTGACTAGGGACCAGGAACACTGTGCCTGACTAAGGGACACAAAACACAGGTGGTCACAGCAGACCTCAGGTGGGCTCTGAAGCCCAGCAGTTCCTCCGTGGGATCTGCGATCAGATCGCAGCCTCCCAGGGACATACAGGCTGGATGGAGACACTCACTTCATAGAATCATAGAATCATCGAGGTTGGAAGAGACCCTTGGGATCATGGAGTCCAACCATCTATCTTCCTCTACAAAGTCCTCCCCTACACCATGTCCCTCAGCACTGCATCTAAACGGCCCTTAAACACATCCAGGGATGGGGACTCCACCCCCTCCCTGGGCAGCCTGTTCCAATGCCCGACCACTCTTTCTGGGAAAAATTCCTTCCTAATGTTCAATCTAAACCTCCCCTTGTGGAGCTTGAAGCCATTCCCTCTCGTTCTATTGTTAATTACCTGTGAGAAGAGACCAGCACCAACCTCTCTACAGTGTCCTTTCAAGTAGTTGTAGAGAGTGATGAGGTCTCCCCTCAGCCTCCTCTTCCTCATACTAAACAGCCCCAGCTCCCTCAGCCGCTCCTCAGACGATTTGTTTTCCAGCCCCCTCACCAGCTTCGTTGCCTCCTCTGCACTCGCTCCAGCACCTCGAGATCTCTCTTGTATTGAGGTGCCCAAAACTGGACACAACACTCCAGGTGTGGCCTCCCCAGTGCTGAGTACAGGGGCACAATCCCCTCCCTACTTCTGCTGGTCACACTATTTTTGATACAAGCCAGGATGCCATTGGCTTTCTTGCCCCCCTGGGCACACGCCGGCTCATATTCAGCCCTTTGTCAACTAGACCCCCCAGGTCTCTTTCTTCCAGGCAGCTTTCCAGCCACTTCCAAGCACCCAAGCTTCCAGCTGTGAGTTCACAGCTTTCCAAAGGTCCCTGAATTCCCAGTTTGGGACCAGCTATGCCTGGACCGCGCTCAAGAAACGTGTATGCACACACGTGCTGAAGAATTTTATTGATGATGTTTGTGCCAGAGCGTGAGTGTGCTGAGCAGATGTTGATTTTAACGCTCAGTTATCGCGCCAACACCGCGTTGTGTAGGAAGAGGGTGGTTGCAGCCTCTCCCCCACAACAACGCGCTGTCAGCCAGGCACCGCTGCGCCAGCACGAGGGAGCGGGCAGCAAAGCAGGCAAAGCTTAACTCCCTGCAAGGAGAAGCAAAACTGCCTCTGTGGTGTGTCACTGACAGCCCCCCCAGCAGTGACCCGCTGGACTTTGAGCGGGCTGTGCAAAGACAAACTGCATTTCCCCCTGCAATCAGGAGGGCAGTTACTGGAGACAGCTGGTGGGGGGGACGGTTTGGATTTCTGCCACCAGTTGCCTTGCTTAGAAATGCCATCTCAGCCTCTTCTGAGCCACAGAGGCACAAGGTGCACGTTCTGGTTTCTGGTCAGCAAAGCCGTTGTTAGGAAAGGAATAGTCTTTTCCCCCCCGCCTCCTCTTTTAATAGTCTCTAGTCAAGAGAGACACTAAACAGCAGATAAAAGGATAAATCTTCTGGTGATCTGTCCCAGGGCTGCACCACCCCAGGGATGAGCATCTTTGCAGCACCCCCTAAAGGAGCTGGAAGCTGTAATTGTGTCCTCCCTCAGTCTCCTCTTCTCCTGACCAAGCCACCCCAGCTCCCTCCACCTCTCCTCTTGGTTACACTACAAACACTGAGCAAACCCAGCAGAGAAACACTGTGCAAGTCCAGAACAAACGGCAGCCACTCACAGGATCATATCTTCCTCCTTCTCCACTTTGGCGAAAGTGGCAACCTTGTTCTTTAACAAGTATAAGTGACCGGGACCTCCCTGCAAGAGAGACACAGAGAGATGAAAACCACTTCACACAGTCCCTGGAGAAGGAAGAGCCCAAGCCCCTGGATGTGTCTCTTGTCCTGCTCAGCCCTACCCAGCCGTGCCACAAGGGAGCAGAGCAGACCTGCCAGGCTGGCACCAGCCTCCAGCAGACACCTCAGGAAATATCCACATACGGTGAGGGTGCTGGGGGTTGGATTCTCTGCTTTTTACTGTTATGTGCCCACCTCACTCTAGAAAGGCACAATAATAGATAAAAATCTTTATTGCGGGTGGCCGGAGAGTAATAGGGAAGACAAAAAAGTCCCTTTTTCATTTGGGGACGCCTGGGGACTTGCCGTCGTAGGCAGAGGAGAAGCTGAGCAACGCGGGGACAAGCAGGCAAGATGTGACTGCAGAAGAACTGGGCTTTGGCAGTAGCTGGTGGAAGAGATTGAGCAGAACATGAGGAAAGCCAAGAGTGGCCACCTCCGGGTGGGAGCGGTGCACACCCTGCCCCTCGCAGCGCTCGGCACGTGGGAGGGAGCTCGGTTTTCTCCCAAACTTCTCCTTTGGAGGGGCCTGGCACAGCTGCCGGGGGAGCCCGAAGCTGAGCACCCTGAGGAGCAAGATGCTTGGGAAGGAAATCCCCAGCCAGCCCCAGATCCATGAGGGCCTGACTCCATCCCTCCCACCGCCCAGCAAGCCCAGACCCTCAGCCCTCTCCTGCAGCACACGCTCCCAGCTCTGCCATCTGCGTGCTGATGGAACACCCACTGCTGTCACTGTCACACTGAACCTCTACGAAAACTACAACCAGCACATTGAAAATGGCTCTTCCTGTCTCAGAAATCCTCCGTTTTTCAGCCCGCGCTAATGCTGCTTTCCCTGCTTTTCTTTGAAAGCTGCTACAAAGCAGCCCAGCTCTGGAGTTGGCCACACTAAATCAGATTTTATTTCCTGCTGTCACAGCAACTTGAGAGCGCTCGGTGTCTGGGGAGATGAGAAGTGAAAGCTGAACACATGCAGCTACTTTAACAGAACCCGACTCTGGAGTATTGGTTCCTCTCATGTAATTTTCCCTGTAGAAAAGAACAAATTTGTAACAAGCCACCCAAGCGTTTAACAACTTTCACGTACCTGGCAAAATATCAGCATCTTCCAGATTTTGCAGCCTTTCCGATAAATGTTAAGCTTCTTCTCTATCTCCTCTGCAAAAAAAAAAAACATGTTGGAAAAGATGAAGCTAAAAAATTGATCTTATTTCTTCTCACTTTAGTCTCGAAGGCAGGAGGCTGAGCTGTGAGGGGTGCTCAGCTCCTGTGTTCCCACCGATGTCAAAGCAAACCCTTTGGTTTCATGCTGTGGAAATCAGGAAACCCCAGTATGTGACAGAGAGGGGACGGTGCAGCACCAGACACTGCTCTGTAGTGACCACAGCTCTGTACCAGCAGTCCTGACCCTCCATTAATGCTCCTGCTCACCCACAAGGGTACTTTGCTGCTCTGTACCTGAGCTTCCCTTTAATAAACCAGGTGCTTGGCATAGAAAATCCTTCCAGTCCCTAAGGGGGCTCCAGGAAAGCTGGGGAGGGACTCTGGATTGGGGCGGGGGGAGCCGTAGGGCGAGGGGGAAGGGTTTGACACTGAAAGAGGGGAGATGGAGATGAGATGTGGGGAAGAACTTCTCTGCTGTGAGGGTGGTGAGAGCCTGGCCCAGGTTGCCCAGAGAAGCTGTGGCTGCCCCATCCCTGGAGGGGTTCAAGGGCAGGTTGGAGGGGGCTTGGAGCAACCTGGGCTGGTGGGAGGTGTCCCTGCCCAGGGCAGGGGGTGGCACTGGGTGGGCTTTAAGGTCCCTTCCCACCCAAACTATTCTATGGTTTTATGCAAATGGGCCACTGAAGTGAAGTTTTATACTGCACATCCAACAGCAGCTGACTGACTGTCAGGTGTCCCTGGGGTGACACAAACACCTTTATGAGTGGCAGCTGAGGCACAGGGCAGAGGAGTGACTTTAACACATTGATCAGTTACGTTTGCAATGGGTAGGAGTTAAGAAAAGGAAATAACAGTCACGTACCTAGGATGTCATCAAAGGTGGCATGTTCGTGGTCCTGGAAACCAAGAGAGAAGATATATCAGGGTTGACAGTCACTGCACCAGCTCCCATGACATTATGACAGCCTCCAGGTGCAGCAGGCAGTGCGGGAGTTTCCTGGGCTGTCACTCCCACCCTTCCCTTTCAAATAAAGTCAATAGTAAGTGATTAAGAAGAAGAGACCCGTGACCCCTTGCTGGTGTTCCAGACACCTGCTCAGGCAGGACTCCTACTGAAAACTCAAGGTTAAATTAACGACTGACAGGGACGCACCGCTGTACTGTGATGGGGGTCACAGTCTGTTGCAGAGCTCTGAGGTCCTGCTCATCCTGTCCAAGGAGAAGCATAAGGAGGAGCTCTGCTGGTGTGCTCAGGCTTGCTCTCCTTCCCTTGCTAATATGCCCATGCTGCCTGCCTGTGTCTGTATAGTCTGGTAGCCCACACGTGCTATTCTTGCTCCACCTTATTCTTCCACCCAAGTCCTGAGCCCCCACAAACCCACCCCAGACCCAAAGCACAACCTCAGCCCTTTCCTAGCAGCTTTTCCAAATCACATCAGTGTTTTGGAATCACCGTAACACAAACTAGGGGTAGGGACCAAAAAATAAAATGAAATTCTCTGTATGAAGCCTGCTCCCACACCTGCAGACGCAGCAGAAGTGACATACTTACGTAGAGAATGGGGATGATAGAGGGATCGTCCCTGCGGATAATTGTCGGGACATACTCTGCTTTGGGCACCTTGGAAGAAATGAGCTGAAAGGGGAAAAAAAAAAAAAAAAAGATGTGCAACAGCGTGAGGAGAAGCCAGTAGAGCCTGGACAGAAGCACAAAGGCCACAATAACAGTTGCTCTCAGGTGTTACCCAAACTTGCAGCTATTCCAGCCTATCTGCATCCCTGAGGAAGGTCCTCCAAGCCCTTGGGCCATTAGAGAGCATCTCCAGGACTGACAAGTACCCCCAGGTGTCACAGTCTCCTCGACCCCCAACAAATGAGTACCCAGCTCTGCCCAAAAGGCAGGACTGAGCCCAAGGTAACAGCCTGTATAGGGCAGACAGGTGTGCATAGAGGATGAAGCCACTTGTGTGTCACCACGAGCGGCTGTATCCCAGTGAAGACCACTACCTTCCTCTCTGCCAGGGTCTCTGCTTCTGGCTGTAGAGGACTGTTCAAACCAACACACTCAGCTGGCCGGTGGTGGGACGGCTGCACGCCTGAAGAGGAGCCAGCCAAGGGATGAAAGAGCATCAGGCACAGGGATGCACACAGCCATAGGACATCAGGCAGATCATAGAATCATAGAATAGTTTGGGTGGGAAGGGACCTTAAAGCCCATCCAGTGCCACCCCCTGCCCTGGGCAGGGACACCTCCCACCACACCAGGTTGCTCCAAGTCCAACCTGGCCTTGAACCCCTCCAGGGATGGGGCAGCCACAGCTTCTCTGGGCAACCTGGGCCAGGCTCTCACCACCCTCACAGCAGAGAAGTTCTTCCTGAGATCTCATCTCAGTCCAGTTGAAGTTTCAGCCAGCTCCATCAGCACGAGAGCCTGAGTCCAACGGGCCTGTCACCAGCACAAGCCGAAGGGCTATAGGAACACGGGCGATTTGGCTGGGCTGGCATTTCAGGCACCTCTGTTCATGGGTGGAGGAGCACAGCGGGCAGCCTGGGCTCCAGCCTGCGCTGCCTTCAAAGTCCTCCCACCTGGTGGGGTCCCAGTCCCCGCTTTGGCCACACGGGAGTTAATATAAAGCTGTGCCTGAAGAGGGACAGTGTAGGGAGCGAAGGGATGGGCACTCCTCACACACCACATGGGGAGACACGTGGCAGGTACCAAGGGCTGAGCAAACCCAGGGCTGGGTTCCTCATGTTTTGCGTCTCACTTGGCTGCTTCACCCCGACAGTGCTTTGTCCCTGAGGCAGCACAGCCAGCTCAGGGACACATATCAAAGCAGAACATCTCCATGAGGGGGCTTGGAGCAACCTAGTCTAGTGGGAGGTGTCCCTGCTTAGAACTTGATGATCTTTAAGGTCCCTTCCAACTCTAACCATTCTATGATTCTATGTCCTTCCCTCTGCAGGACCCATTCCCACACAGCACTGCTGGGCTGGGCTGGCAATGCTGCCCTGAAGACAACCTAGAAGCTTGAGACCCCATTTTTCTCAAGTACTTGTGCCTGTGGCCAAAGAAGGGATGTGTGAAAACCTGGTCCCGTCTGCCAAACCCCACGGAGCAGAGCAGGAGGGAGCAGGGGGGAGTCTAGCACCAAGGAGTGATAACAGAGCAGGAAGCATCTCAAGGAGTGACATATGGCTCCAAAGAAAATTGGGCAAGTAGCAAAAACTGGGCAAGTAGCAACAGGAGGGGGGGACTGCTGGGTCTGGGGACTCGGGTCTCTACTGTCAGGGTTACCAAGGCTCAGGCTGACTTCATTCAGTGCTGGTGATGGTCCTGCTCCATTTGGGCTTGAACTACAGGTCCTTCCACTTCCAGTTTTCTTTCAGCACATTCTCCCCAGCAGTAACAGATGCCAAATACCATCTTGGCCGATCTCTGGGTGACCCTCATTCACACCTGAGGAGTGGTCTATACAAAAGACTTGCCTCTTCCCCTGAAGATCCTAAACTTAGCAGCTCTGAAAGGAGAGACTGAGCAGATACAGAGCTGGAAACTCTCACCATTATTTTTGGTGGAATAAAGTCTTCTCCGTCACACGCCATGGCTTCAAGTTCCTTTTCTGCTTCCCAGTTCAAGTCAAAGTCACCATCCAAAGTGCCGCAGGAATCCTGAAGGTCATGGCCTGCCAGAACACAGCGTGCATTACAAAGGAGAACAGTTTGCCTTCCCCACAGGGTCCTGCCTGGCAGCACCCTCGTGAGAGGTGCCACCAGCCATCAGACTTGTGCCCTCCTTTCTTCTACGGAGTGACAGACACCACACTTCAGGGCTGGCGCCTCTGAGCAGACAAACACTTAACGAACGAAGAGCACACGCACAGAGCCCGATGTCACACATCACAGAACTTCTCATCACTCTCACAGCCACCAAGCTGAGCTTTCACATGGTAATTCACAACAGTCACCCTGTCATTTCAGAAATGGAGAAGGAGAGACAGGACGCAGACAGACTCTCTACGCTTTCACATGGCCAAGCTGACGAGCAAAATTCCAAAGACTTCAAAGCTGGTCTTGAAATAATTACTGCTCTGACTACGTCTTCTGCATGATTACAAAGAAACTCTGCCTCGTTGGTCAAACTGATCCTGGCAGAGAAGTCCCAGAGCGTGAGAACAGCCGTAGCAAACACAGTAGGATATGTATACTTGAATTTGCTCTCCAAATTGACCTTACCTGTCGGTCTCCAATGCCTCCTGGGGAAAAAAAACATCTGGAAGGAATATAATTGACCATTAAAGGTTAAAAATAGAGATGGTTCCCTGAAGCCAGGGACTGAGGAAAGAGAACGGAGATGCCTCTATTTGTGCTTTTTGGGATGTCCGGGTGTCACTGGGCAGTGCCTGGAGCCTGTCTGAACCATGGTGTCTCCATTCGCCTCCGAGTGAGCTGAGGGAGCGGGGAGGAATCAGACCGCAAAGGAACCATCGGGTCATGTTTTTGAACCTGGCCTTTCACACCTCTCCCCCTACAACCTGGTACGGTGTCTTCTACAGCTAGGAGGGCTGGGTCTCCTGCATTCCTGGCAGGTCCACTCTATTTCATTAGTGACGTTCATTTACTAAACAACCCGCTTCAACGTGGGCAAACTCATATCCACCACGTCCCTTGCCTACAGGATTTCAAGTCTGGGTAAAACATCCATTCCCTTTATAAAAAGACAGTGGGAAGATGCTGGCGTTCCCTCCCGTAAATTAACGTGGCAGCATCTCGCTCCCCACAAGCAGAACATGGCAGCATTACTGGGGATTCCCAGAGGAATTCCTGGCAGCCCAAAGGAAGATCAGATTGCCCCAAGCTATCATCTGCGCAGCCGGCACGGCCAGGAAATCAAAGCTACATGTCCTGGAGCGCAGCAGCTGTGCTCCTGAGCTATTCCAGCCTAAGAAAGCACTCAGAAGGGGCTCTCGGGTGGGAAGAGGCAGGTTAGCCCCACTGGGTGAGCGTAGACTTGGACTGGTGTGCTTCCAGATAGGCTGTTTTGGTCCCAAGCAGATAAGGGACGATGGGAACAGAGGGCTGTAAGAGCATCCTTTGGCAACTGGGCAATAACATGAGGTTGGATGTGTTGTGCTCTACAAATAAATACAGGTACACACGGATGAATAGGTGCATGTGCCTGGAGTGTTACCTGCTCAGATATCGTGAAACTAAAAGGATCACAGATGGGACAAAAGGGCACAGAGGAGTTACTCCAGTGGGACTCCAGACCTCAGCTGGAGGGTTTGGCCACAAGAGGAAGCTCAAAGGACTCAGAACTCACTTTCTCGAGAGTCATGGAAGGAATCGGCTTTGATGGGAGTCGGGTCACTCCAGGACCTGCTGAAGCTCCTCTCACGCCGTTCGGCAAATGCTAGGATAAAACCAAAGCACGACATTATCAGACTCCAAAGCCACCTCTGCTGCTGCCAGCACAACAAAACATCCAGTAGATTTCCACCAAAGCCACACATCACGGACTCCCCTGTGCTTGTTCTTCCACTTGCCAAACGTGAGTCCTTTCCACACAGCAAACAAGGGTCTATCTTCCAGACAGCAGAAGACAAAGTGCCCCCTTTCTGAGCAGGACCGTTACAGGGGATGCAACATGGAAAAAGGAGGACATTTGATGGTTTTTCCTTAAACGCACACAACTCAAACCACAATTTAATCAAGGCTATTCCAGTGTCCCAGTGTAAATGCTCTGACTCAAAGGCCTCACAGGAAGATGGACTCAACAGCTAATGACACACACACAACCAGAAGAAGGCAGTAGTTCTCCAGGCAGTTCTCCCTTTGTGTTCTAGCTGGACCAAACAGAGAGGGGGGGGGGGTGCCTGGAAAGCTCATGCTTTCTAAATTTTGTTGCAGACACAGGAAATCCTTCTGGTTTTGCTTGCCTGCACCCTTGTGAGCACTCCCCCTCGAGTATTTTTTTTTTTTTCCAATGGGTATTACATCGTTTGTACGGGCATTTCCCAAGGGGAATGCCAGCAGCCTGGCCCAGCTGGCTGCACCACTGCTGGCCCCAGTGTCTGACTTGGCAAGCCTGGGTGAGGGCCATTCTGCCCAGATTAACGGCCACTGATAGCCACTAACACCTATTTCTGGGAGCAGACAGAGCCAGTTTGTGCAGCGTATCCAGTAACAGCCTCTCATGTCAGCAGCACAGGAACCCACTGCAGATGGCATCGCGGGGGCCAAGAGGCAGCCTGTCCCCCACTGCAGCGTGTCCAGGTGTGACAAATCGCACAGGACGTTCTTCAGGTGATCTCCACCCTCAGCTTTCATTTCAAACCAGGCATTTAGCCATTGATGCACATGAAGGAAGCTTTGAAAACATGACCCGAGAGTTACCAAGGCAGAGGAGCGTGCCTGAACTTCCAGAGAGCTTTAGGGGGAGGTGAGCCCTGTTCACGTCAGGCAGTGCTAACTCAGATGCCAATAAAGACGCTTCAAAGGGCAACGCTGTTTGCTGTTCTCTTCCCACAGCATATGAGAAAGGAGAGGAAAGAATGCAAATTCAGCCCGGCAAGGCTTTGCTGTGGGCAGTCTGTACACGATGCCTGGCCAGGGGGTGGGAAGAACAAGCTGTTTCCTCTTCTGGAACAATCCTCAGCTCTCGGGAACCGGTTAAACCATTCTCAGCCCATTTCACAGCGTGAAGGAGCTGCCCCAATCAAGTTATGGAGGAGTGTTGGCTTCCTCAGGGACAGGGGACTGCCATTTCCCATCCTAAGAGGTGATTTCTTCCCCAGTGAGGCATCACAGAATTACAGGGTTGGAAGGGACTTTCAGAGATCATCTAGTCCAACCCCCTGCCAAAGGAAGGTCATCACAGAATCTAGAGCAGGCTGGACAGGAACAAATCCAGGCAGGTTTGGAATATCTCCAGAGAAGGAGACCCCACACCCTCTCTGGGGAGCTTGTTCCAGGGCTCTGCCACCCTCAAAGTAAAGGAGTTTTTCCTCATGTTCAGATGAATTTCCCATGTTCCAGTTTGTGCCCATTGTCCCTTGTCCTGTCCCCGGGCACCACTGAGAAGAGTCAGGCCCCATCCTCTTGACACCCACCCTTTAGCTATTGCTCAGCATCGATGAGGTCCCCTCTCAGTCTGCTCTTCTCCAGCTGAACAGCCCCAGGTCCCTCAGCCTTTCCTCAGCAGAGAGATGCTCCATTCCCTGATCATCTTCGTAGCCTCTGCTGGACTCTCCAGTAGTTCCCTGTCCTTCTGGAACCGGGGGGCGCAGGTAACACTCCTTTATTTCCCCCTTGCTCCAATCTCTTCCCTGTTCCTCTTCTTTCACCCTTCCACTGGCCTCTCAGCTCCCACCTGGCAACTTTCCCCCAGGTCCTGCTGCAGAGACGGTAGTGGGACAGGGGAGGAGAAAAGAGAAAGCCACCAGTCTGCAGAACACACGAAGCACCGACTGTCCTGAGGGAGCCCCGGCTGGTCCACAGCTTCAGTAAGAGGCCAGGCTGCCCTCGCCAGCTCTGCTGAACTCCCCACTCTGGTCCTCCTCAGAAGCATCTACGCCAGTGATCACCAACCACCACACGCACACGGGACAAGGACGCTGCAGTTCTCCTTCCAGTCCTTGCGCTGAGGCCACAGAGACATCCCACAGCCAAGGCAGAGGTTCCTTGGAAATATCTTATGGGCTGCTTGTAGACATCCATGTGTCCTGGAGGCTTACAACAACCTGGCCTTCTTTTTTGTGGGGTAAAATGGCATCAGCAGGTCAAATCCTTTCTCCAGCCCAATGCTAGGTCCTTTCTACCCACATCTCCCCGTGTCCCACCAGCACAAACTCCTCACAGCCACATCTTACAGGTGCTCACTTACTTTGTGCTTTAACCCTTCGGCTCCCCACCATGCGGAGGTGCTTCCGAAAATTCCTGAAAGAAAGGCCAAACACAACCTCTGAGAAACGTAATACAAAGCCACACCTGGGCCGTGCGGGACTGAAAAAACTGGGAGAAAAAAAAAGTAAAATTAGGAAGACAGTGTATTTCTTTCTAGGTATTCAAAAGCTGGAGACCCAGTTCCCAGCCTGCACCTACTCAGTGCTGGGGACAGTGACGTTTGTCAAGAGCGTGGCTGTTTCTTCTGAACTCCCCAGGCTGGTGGCACGGGGCAAGTGAGGTCCTACATGGCAGCCCCCTTCTCACAGCCGGCTTTCCCTTTGCTGTGACTAAGGCACTTGTGCTGTCACTCTGCTGAGGACACTGCCATGCCCTTGCTGGCAGTGCTGCCCCTTCTCCTGTCACCAGCAGCAACTGCTCCCCTCCATCCTTGCTTTTGTTCTTCCCTTCAGCAGGGCAGTGGGGTGTTGGAGCTCTGCCCTGCTCGGCAGCACACACCCCCCTGTGCTGATGGCTGTGCTCGTTCCCAAACATGTTCACAGCAGCTGCTAAAATCCCACCTGTGCCATTAACAACCACATACTGCTCTCCAGGGCAAAGAGCTGGGAAAGACTGAAGTCCTTCTTCCTTTTGGAAAAGCACTGTTCAGCAGGTCCCTGTGGGCCTGCTCCCTGCTAGTCTGCCCGCCTCACCACGCATGTCCCTGCCCAGGACTCAGGCAGAGCTACAGAATCCACAACTCCAGAGGATAAACCTTGGGGAGCTGCTACACCTGGTAGGTCTGTGTCACACAGACTGTCCCGGCCTCTCCTGAGAGACCACGGCAAAGGGACGCTTCGTTCAGCCCCTCCGAGTGCAAGGGACCCGCTTCCCTTCGTTTCCCCCCACTCACCTAGAGAGGAACCAAACAGGACAGGAACCAAACGGGACACCAGAGGAGACACAGGGAAGAAGCAGCAGGTGGAGTAGCAAGAAAAGTGTCACTCCTCCGTGAACTCTACTTAGGGTGACCTCACCCTGCAGTGCAGCCCCTGTGGCCCCCAGGGATGTCAGTGAGCCTGCATGGAGCCTTCCTGGATCCCCTCCATCCCCACCAACACGCACCACAGACATCAAGCCACAGAGACTGCTACTGCTGGTGAAAGAGGTAAAATGAGCAATGTCTGGCTCACACACAGGTTAGCGGGATGAGTAAGGACAGGTTACAACCATGCAGATGCTTTAGCGAGACGACTGGACAAGAAGACACTTCCAGCACCGACATCAAGCTGATCAGAGGGAGTCAGATACGTCTATTCTGATACAGAGACATCAACCCAAACCTGGCCCCTGAGGAGGGAGGGCACTCACCCCACACCACCGACTGCACTGGCCCCTCTCTGGCCCCCACATCGCCATCAGGATCCAAATGCAGCCACTCAAGAAGGAAAACCAGCAGCTGGGGAGCGGAGCTGGGAGCAACATTATTCCATGACAAATTTCCATCTGTGCTTGGGCTATTAATGTTCTTTTACAAAGCTTTGTTTTAGCTCTGCTTGGGTCTGTGAAGATCCATTGCTGTGGATCAGACGACTGTCCCCCTTAGAGAATTAACGAGAACAACTCACTTCAACAAGACTTGCTGGACTGGCTACAGGTGCAAAAGGCTTCTGGGGTGTGTGATGACCAGTAGCATGGGCTGTCTTACTGTGCATTGGACTAAAATCCATATAAATACAGTATTTTAAGGGAACCAGGGTCATTCTTTACCCAAAAAAGGTCTTCAACATATGTTACAACTCAGAATGAAAATCTTTATGGTCCATTGTGAGACCAAAATCACACCAGACACTAAGCGTCAATGTTAATTGCCAAGGCCACTGTCACATCCTTTGGGATTTTGGCATTTTGGAGTAAAAAGCATTTTTATGTGAAACGTTCGGTCATCCTCTCTGCAGAGGAACTTCTTCAGCCCCTGGGGGACAGGGAGTGAAGCTGTCTTTGCCACAGAAGAACGATGCTCCCAGCTGCCTGGACAGCTTGGTCTCTCCGTGAGTGCGGGCTGAGGGCAGCTGTCTAGATAAATCTGCTAAATCCTGCTGAGAGCAGCTCCAGGGAGAGCCCAGCTGCTCGAGGTTAATCATCGCACTAAATGCTCGGAGAAGGGGACAAAGGCCTTTTTCCCCTCCTCAGCTCTTCTAGAAATAAAGCACTTTGGAAAGAAGGCGTGAGCCTGGGACTGTCTCTCAATGTGGGCATCCTGTGGCCAACTAGATCCTTCTGAGGCTTTTTACAGCCATATTGGTCCTCAGGCCTCTCTGCGCTTGCCCGTTAGCACCAAAGGGCTGGCACTGCACCCCTGGGGGGCCATGCTCTGCTCCGAGCAGGGGGTGACACAAATCTGCCCAGTCCTCCTGCCCAGCTCCTGCAATTGCCCCCAGAAAGCCCAGTGTTATTTGATCATTCGCAAGGTATCTCTTCACCCATCGAAGTTGAACAGTGACAGTGGTTAAGTCTCCTTAGCACCCTCTTTTCCTCCTCCTGCCAGCCTCCAGCTCACCACACAGTCCACACGATCCTGTGCCACCTCCATGGGACCCATCCCAGCCAAAGGGTCTCCAAGACACAGCAGCCCCACTCTGCACACTCCACAGAGAAGCCTTTTCACTACCCGAACAGGAGTCAATGACAGAGTTCCTGACGTACATCAACGCTCTGCAAAATGCCCAACAGCATCTCTCAGGTTCTTCTCCCCAGCTCCTCCTGGCTGCGGTCACAAGGCTCAGCAAACCACTGGGCATCACTGGCTCTCGAGGAAACATCCATCCCACCAGCACACACCACACAAACCGCCTCCCCGCGCACCGGACACACAGGGCCGAGCACTGAAGGGGGTGGGTGATAACAACAGAGCTGCCAGAACACCCGAGGCCATGAAGGACTGCCCAAGAGCATCTGAAACTGCAGTGGGGCTGGGGTCCTCCTCCTCGAGAGGAGCACCGAGCAATAACTGCAGGCAATCCTTACTGCTGGGCAGGGACTGCTTGCATGGCACAGCCAAAAGCCCCTTGTTGCTACCCTGTCTCCTCTTTATCACCAGATAAACACAGACAGACTCCCCCTGCACAATCCTGCCCAGACCTTCAGTGTCCACAGGAGGTGAGGGGACACACACACTGGCTGCTCAACGCAAGGGTGACATGACTGAATCCTCTTATCCTGAGCGCCCATCATCACCGAGGTGCACAACTCCTACTCCTGTATTCATAAACCACATGAACAAGCCAGTCTCCAACATTTCTGTCTAAAAAAATTCTGAGAAACCTCTTTCTTTTTAAAGATACACTGTCTATTTATTTACAGCATCTTTAGTTTTGATTCTTATTTCTCTTCAAAACCACCAACCTTAAAATTGCTAAAAAAAAAAATAAAAATATCTTCCTGGCAATTTCCCAGTTAGGAAAACCTGATGTTTTTCTCCCACTTTGTTTTGAACAGCGCTGAAGTGATTGTGGCAATTTTTAACCAATGACATAAATGCCGTGTTACCCTTCTTAGTAGGCTGCCAAAACACTCCAGCCTTGGCACATCTGAAAAACCAGCAGGGTTGTGATGACCACAGCGGCAAAGTGATGTGCCCTGCGAGGCCAGCAGAGGGAAACCAGGGCCCTCCTGTAACACCCAGGCAAGGAATCAGCCCCCGTTCCCTTTTCTTTCCTTTCTGTTCTTTAAAAAAAAGATCTGAAAAAATAGAATTCTGGTCACTAGAGATGGTAATTTTGCTTCGGTCCCAGATTTTTGAGGTGCATTTGTAAATGCAGCAACAGCACGTTAAGTCACTACTTAGATGCTCAGCTAACCTCAAATTCCAAATATCTGGGAGAGGGCTGGGGAAATTGCATCTTTCTTTTTTTTTTAATAGACATATATAATTTTTTTTCTGCCTGAGACACAGATCTTGTATATATTATTTGGAAGCTTAAAAGAAACTTGACAGTGTTCCTTTAAGAAGATGGAGATCAGCTCTCTCGAGCACTGCAGCATCGTTCACCTCCACATTTCCAACACGGCCACCGCTCGTGTCCCTAGGAACAGCAACACAGACAGTGACAACCACGTTCAACGTCATCAAGCGTCACTAATGACACCCGGAGGGCCCATGCAACACCAGGCAAGGTTAGGGCTAGGGGGGAAAACGGGCCCTACCTCTGTATTACAGCTGCAGAATCATTCTCTCGTTTCCGTCTCTTCCTCTCTGCGTAGCCCCTGAACGCCCTGGGAAACCATTTCAAGCCATTAACCAACTACACAGCTTTGAACTGGAGAGGACACGAAAGACAGACAAGGAAAGCTCTCACCAGACAACAGAGAGAGATCGGGCCGCCCGAGGAAGACAGCCAACCCCTGGAGGACTGCGTGCGAGTCAGGGGGCAGGCAAGAGACTCACCAAACCAAGGGTCCTCACTCTCTGGGGCAGGTGGCTGGACAAGCACTCGTTCCTAAAGCAAACAAAGTGGCCAGAGCGTGGCCCAAGGAATGATGGGGGCGAGCGGCCATCGTCCCTGCTACGGAGGAATGGACCTAGGAGACTGCAAACACAAAACCTCTGCACACCAGGATCAAGAGGGAAAAAAAAAAACCACATGCTAGCAACTGTCGTCTCTGTTTCGAAGATGAGGATGGTTGCGGTGTGATCCATGTAGGTCTACCAGGTGTAGCCATCTGACCTCCTGCCAGCACACAAAACAGCCCTAGCGTATGGAAAGCATGAGGGAATGTGATGGACAGGAGAGGAGAGGAGAGTTTATCCAGGACACCAACAGACAAGGAAATAAAAAAAAAAAAAAAAAGAGAAGATTATACTTACGAGATGCTAGAGATTCCAGGAGACGCAGGGAAAAAGAAAGAGAAGAGGAATTCATTAGTGCTCAGCCCCAGCCAGCCTTCTGAGGGAATTCTCACTCCACAAGGAATATTTCTTGTTAGGTGGAAGTAAATTGCTTTTCAAATTAAACATTTCTCAGCGGTGAGACTCCTGTTTGACCAAGCTAAATCCTCCCTGGGCAGTGCTGCCATGTGGCTTGGATGGAAATTAAACTCCATGTAGACCCAGAGAATGTGCAGCTGTACAACTGAGGGCTGGACATGGCCCACTGTGCTATGCCAAGAGCTCAGCCTCGTAGGCTTCTGGAGCAAGGAGACCTTCTCCCACAGTGACAGAGGCTTGTGAAGTAAGCTCACGCTGTCTGGTCTATGAAGGGATCTTAGAATGGTTTGGGTGGGAAGGGACATTAGAGATCATCCAGTTCCAACCCCCTGCCCTGGGCAGGGACACCTCCCACCAGCCCAGGTTGCTCCAAGCCCCCTCCAACCTGGCCTTGAACCCCTCCAGGGATGGGGCAGCCACAGCTTCTCTGGGCAACCTGGGCCAGGCTCTCACCACCCTCACAGCAAAGAAGTTCTTCCCCACATCTCAGCTCAGTCTCCCCTCTTTCAGTGTCAAACCCTTCCCCCTCGTCCTATGGCTCCCTTCCCTGATCAAGAGTTCCTCCCCAGCTTTCCTGGAGCCCCTTTAAGGACTGGAAGGGGCTCTAAGGTCTCCCCGGAGCCTTCTCTTCTCCAGGCTGAACCCGCAACTCTGTCAGTGTGTCTTCATAGGAGAGGTCTCCTGAAGGACCAGGAACAAGGATGGTGGGCTAAAAAACACTAAAGCAGAGGAAAGCACTTGGAAGAGCCACTCCAACCAGCTTAGGGAAGTGCCCTGAACTTTTGAAGATGTTTCTGTGCCATTTCTAGAGGCAGAAGAGAATCTCCAGAAACATTAACCGGGGAGCCATGTTAACCAAGGCAGCTGTGCTCCTCAAGGGTTTCCTCAGGGCACCGTTCTCCAAACCAAGCTCCCTTTGGCCTCCAACTGCTCTAAGCCTTGTAAAGCCTGCCAGGGGCCACCACCCTGCAACAAACCTTGTGTGCAGCAAAGGTGACTTCAGATCGAAAAGGATGTGCCAAAGGCAAAGGAAATGTGCTGATTTTATGCATGGTTGGGTGTGTCAGATCAGAATAGATCCTCAGACTGCCCCCAGGCCCTGTGTCCCCAGGAGTGTTAACCAGCTGGGGTGCCACCAGACTTACAGTCCCTGAAGAGGAGGCAGAGGGACATAGAAACCAGGTGAGAGAAGCAGCACCATTTCTTTTCCTGGGGGATGCAGGTCCCTTCCAATATCTCAGCAACCACCCCTCTCCCCAGTGCCAGATCCAGCTCTCCCTGCATCAGTCCTGACAGGTCTGATCCAGCATCAACAATCAACCTCTTTTTGGGATTTGGGAAGGGAAAGAAGAAATGGCAGAGAAATAGATTAAAAAAAGGAAACCTGATTAGACAAGGAGAAATAAAGAGAGCAGCAGAACTGAAGGCGAGACAGACACTGAAAAAAGGACACAGAGAAAAGGCGACAAGGCTGGAAAAGGGCCTTGGAAGGCAGGACCATATCTTATTTCCCTCACTGCTTGCCTTGGCTTTCCTGCCAGGCAGGATACCATGAAGATGGTATTTCCTGACAAGCTGTGTACAACCTGGAAATGAGGATGCCCTTATTCTCTTCGACCCTTGGAGAACCACCTCCTTCCAACACACCGCAACCAGAGGCACCTAAACCTGCACGGAGTGTAGAGGGAGAAGCTATTGGTCACTCAGACCTGCAGAGATTTTACTGACACCTTCGTCAAATGACCAGACCAGCACAGGAACTGTAGGGCTATATCTCATCCTCTGGAGCGACGGATGTGGGGCATGCCTGGAATAATGGTCCCTTGGGGCAGTGGCTGCAGCAGAAGCAAGTGGTGGAGGGTCTCAGCTGGTGCTCCCACAGGACCCTTGCTTTCCAGAGGCACCCAGGGACAGGGTACGGTGTCACAGAGAAAATAAGGGCAGCAGAGAAGAGCTGGGTAGCCCAAGGAGTTAAAGAAGGTAAAACCAAACAAGTAGGAGTAGTAGGAAAGAGAACTAGTAAGTGCAAAAAATAATAGGAGACAAGGTTTTCTCTCTCTCTCACCCCGGGACCCCGGTGCCAAACACACAACTTAATTGCTCCAAGCTCAGATACAGCTTTGAGTGGGCCACAAACTTTAAGAAACACAATAAAAGCTTCAGCAGTAGTTTCACTTACGCTTGCATAGTTGTAGTAGCAGTTTGAAAACTGAAGAGGTTCTCTTTTGGGAACCAGGTTCGTATGGGGACATCATCTGGAAAAGAGAGAGCAAAACCTGAGAATCCAGCAGGAAGAGACATCATTCAGAACAGCAAGATTTCTCAGCTCCTTGTCTTAATACTTCAGCATCCTGCCCTGTACTGAACAGGAGAGGCTTATCCTCCTCAGACACAGGCACGTTACCGCTGAGTGTTTTGTACATTTGTGCTAAGCCTGTCTATCAGGCTACTAAGTGAAGAATGAAAGCTCTATCCTAAGCGTGGAAGATTACAATAATCCAGGAATTACAGCAGAGACATTTGAACAAGAAAAAAAAAAATATATCAGGGGAAAGGAACATTTTTCATTAAAAGCATTTTCCAGCCTCTGCTTTATCCTTGGTACCATTAGTTTGAAATGTTGAAATCCAGTTCTTTCTGATACAGCCTCCTGTGGAAGATGAAAAGCACTCACCTTCCTCTCTTCACAGCTGTAAGCCTGAGACAGACTCTTTTTTTTCTACCACTGAAGTTTTGATAAACCCCTCACACCTGCTCCTGATGACCCAGCCTTCAGGAGTTCTTCTGCTTTTACAAGTCAAACAGCACATCAGCTGTGCACTCTGCAGATAACCCTGTGCTTATTTGGTCCCCTATGTTTGCAAACCGCCCTGTGGATTATTTCCTAATTCCGCTGCATTAGGAGACCACATCATCTTCACATAATGCCCACTAAGGCAAAAAGCAGGCAGCAAAATAAGTCACTAATTATGTGCGTGGGATGGTGGTGACCAGAAAGAGGAATCTGAACAAGCAGCAGCTCCTACTGGGGGCTCTCAGGCTGAAGTTGGTCGGGCAGAGGAGCAGAGATGTAAAAAATCCACGGACACAGGACGTGTGAGATCCCAGAGGATTGGATCCTAGGGATTTGGGGCTATGTGATTTTTCCCCTTGCTTCACTCCCAATTTGTGGCTTCCTTGCTTAATGCCATGCCACATGTTGCTGATCACATCTTGCTTCACTCATTCAAGTTCTAATATCATTAGCAACTACGGCATCTTAGTTGTTAATATTCTGGCATTGTCAAGAGTGGTTTTTTTATTCACTTTCATTGGCCAAAACCCAATCAAAGCCTTGATGCCTGCTGCAGGCATAATTACTACAGACCAGATACCTTACCAGCTGTTTGGTACAGAGAACCAGCTACCACAGACTCATCCTGCTGTTCCCTGACAGCACAAAAAGTGGCCGCAATTAGAGATGCAAAAAAATGCTAAATGCAACTGGGGAGGCTTCTTTTGAAGCGAAGCTTCCAAGAAATCATACAGAAAGCTGGAACAGACACTCCTCAGCCAACGGTTCATGTTAAGCCTTGTATAGAGGCACCCTAAGGAAATACATATGTTACATGAAAACTGCATTCTAGTACTTATTATGAAGTTCCTGTGTCTGCTCTCCTCCAAAAAACAGTTAAGAAATGCAAAACAGCTCAGACTGTAAGTGAATTACTTGTTTGAAGTCTCAGACCCACAAAAGTGGTAAAGGAGGAGAAGTTCTACAAATTCCTTTTTAGCCAACAATTCTGTACAGAATTCTCAGGGACTACACATCTCAAAGGACTGACGATCTCTTAATATATTTTACAGCTTTTAAGCCACTAGCTTTGATTCAAAGCAGAGCTTATAAACAACAGCTAATATCCTTACAAGGCTTTGCCTGAACAGTTGCTGGAAGCCTCTCCTTCTTGTCTTGATAGACAGGAGTCAAAGTAGGAAAGATATCACTCCCTACCCGCAACCCTCAATGGAGAACAAAGGATTTCTGGCCCTTCAGAGGCACCTCTCTACCAGCCAGAGGCAGAAGAGTAGCTAAGCAGCACGCAGCTGGGGACCAAGGAGCACAGCTCCGCTCCACAGCTCATCCAGCTAATTAAAATTCAGATTATGAGTATGGCTATTTTGCTTCCAGGAGCAAAACAGCTCCATGCTCCTTTTTGGCCAGGCAGAGCATCTTGTTCTCCTTTCTTGTTACCACCAACTGTGATGAAACAGCCAAGGAACCATGGGCCTGGGTAGGACTGAAGGAACATTACCACCTTGTTCAGCATCTCCAGCCACTTGCCAGGCAGATCTCAGCGCTTCTGACCAGGAGTGTTTGTACCAGACACGGGGAGCTGCACAGGAGATGACAGCTTGTGCTTCTCTGGAATGGTGTTAGGCATCATAAACTCAGCATAAAAATCCATATTAAATGATGCCAATCTGGCCAAACTGCCAGGAGTGTTGGTTTGCAGCAATAATGTGGCATGTAAATCCAAACGGAGAAAGCAGCACTGTAAAGTGAACCTCCGGGGAAATTACTCTGTCTCTCTCGCCTCCATTCATCTCCGCTGCCTTCTCTGCTGGCCCTGCATGAAGGACATTCCAAGAAATACTTCTTGTAGCCTGCGACAGCTGTGCCATTCCATTCTCGGTTTTGCTCTGAGTAAAGATGCTGGGACAGAGAGTGCAAAGGAGACCGAGCTGAGAAAACTTTCCCTCCGTGATGCCAGTGCCACCACGGGGTCTGGTCTCGTGCAGACACACCTGGGTAAGCACTGAGGGGACCTGTCCCTGCTTCTACCAATGTCACACACTCACGGAGGCACCGGCAGGTTCAGCGCTGTCAACTCTGATCCCATCTCAGTGTATTTTCAGAAAGGCAAATCTCCATTTCACATGATAACTGGCCCTAACAAAAGCCACTGCCTAGTTGAAAACACATAGTTGAAAACCGGCCCAGAAACAGCACACGGCATCTCTCCATAGCATTTACTACCATGTTTTCCAGGAAAAAGAGGCCTTTAGCTCCAGCTATGAGGAGTTAAACTCCTCCATTAGCGATCGGGAGCTTTCCTTTGGTTCTGCACCAAGTAACCAGCCTCAGTCCCGCAGTGCAGAGCACAGTTTTGATTTGTTCAGGAAAGCTTTCACCATAAATCCATCTGCATTAGAACAGGAAATCTTCACTTTCTTAATTCAGTACACATCGTGAGGCTGCAGCCGATCCAACTCAGCACCCTGACCTCCACAAGGCCAAGCCCCCGGGGCTGTGAGCTCCTTTCCCGAAAGACTGGCACTGAAATGGCTTTTTCCATCTTCACACAAGCTTTCTGGCTGTGTCACCATGTGCAGAACCATCTTTTAGCAGGTAAAACAAGTAAAACCATAAAAGGTTTGCATACAGGAAAATTCTTCTGACTCCTTTTCTTGCACTCAAGCAATAAAGATAATAAAGTCTATATTTGCACATGTAGTGTCTGATGTGAAGCCCCAAAATCACAGGGAACAAACAGAGAAACAATGCTTAAAAACTATGCACAGGAATCGGAGGGAACTGCAGGTGTTCTGCACACTTGATAATCAATTATTTTCTAATTGTTACTCTTTACTATTAGTCCATGTGTTAATTTAGTCACAGAATTTCAAGCACCTAGCCATGAAAATATGGTCCAGAACCCAAGCTTTCTGTGATTTTGCCTGCAGTAAATACCACTAGGATATTTACTAGAAAACTATGAACCCAGGAAAGATGTACAGTTTGATCTGCACAGTTCTTATACTCAATTTATTTTCAAGGAGAAAGCCTTGACCTTTCCTGGCTGGACATTCCGCTCTAAAAGGCTTGATGCATGTTTACGGAAAAAAAAACCAGACAAATTAGGTCAGACTCTTTGCCAGCCACATCCAGAGCTGACAGGCAAAGACAGACTGCATACCAGCTTATAATTCAAAGCACATAAATCATGACATATATTTGATTAATAGTTAGGTTTTTAAAGACAATCGGGAATTTTTTCATGTAATTGAATAATTACAATTGTTCCTTGAAAATATTGAGCGAATGGAGAGTGAGTGGGGAAGAAAGTCCAATATTGTGTTATTTGCTAGTATTTATGGAAAGATCGTGAGGCGGCACTACGTGGGGGACCCTGCTAAACTGCTTCCAGCCAAGCAGACGAGCATTTTGGGGACACACCAATGTGCAGAACACTGTACCTGAGCTGAGGCTCCTGCTGAGCACCCCGGCATGAGGATTTCACTGTCTCAGCCCCAGAGTGAGGCAGAAGAGAGAAGGTCCTGGATGAGCATCAACACAGGTGCTGTCAGCCCCTCCTGCTCTTCCTTCACCAGAAAGGGAGCCCAGAGACTGCCCTCACCAACCGCTGTGAAGCTGCCATGAAAGCCACCCAGGCCATCTGCTGCTGACACGGCAGGACAAGGGAGCTCAGATGAGCTGGCCTCAAATGGAGCTCAGCTTATTTCCTCTGACAATCCCTTTCCATGGACACTAGTGAGAGGTCCCAGCAAGGTGTCAAAGTGCAAACACTACAGGACCCAACTCAAGGCACGTGGCAACAAAACCATGCTGGGCTAGCGTGGCTGTCACCCTTCACCCCTGTGTCGATGGGTCCCTTTGTGTCCCTCCAGCACCCAGCACTTGCCCTTACTTACCAGACACTCGATCGACGCTGTACATCCTCTCCAGCCGCTTTCTGTGCCACCCGGTCTCACCGGATTGATGCTGCTCCAAGTCAAAGGAGTGCTGGGAAGGGGCCACCAGCCGGGCACAGTTTGGGCACTCCTTGGAGCCCTGCCGGCTGCCTGGCCAGCCCTTGCAATGCCTGCCGACGCCGTGAGAGCCACCAGCGCTCTGCACTTGGTGGCCGTGGTGGCATTCCTCTTGGGCAGCCCCCTTCATCACCACCAGTTCCATACTTTCGTTCTCGTGGTCTGACAGCATCGGCCTCTCGCCGGAGATGGTGTAGACTCGTGGCTTCGGTCCCTCGCTTGGCATCTTCTCCGTCTGGTCCTCGGAGAAGCTCCTCTCAAACTTGCCGTCCGAGATGACGGAGAGCCGGCGCTTGTTCTGTGCCGCCTGCTGCATCTCGGGGGAGTCCTCCTGTCCGATGTAGGAGTCTGCTAGCAGGTGATCTGAAACAAACAGCACACGTTCCTTAAAATCAAAGCACCCCAGACACCCACAAATTCAGGAAGCTCTTCGTTAACCGCTGCAGAAAGGTGAAGGGGGAGAGAGACATAGCAGGTTCCTCCAGGAACCCTTCCAGACGAACGTGTGCCCAGGGCCTTCTAAACCTCCAGAGCTGGGACTGAAATGACAGACATGTCTCACAAATACACCCAATGTTTTAAGCCTGTACGGCCACCAGACAAGGCTAGAAGCAAATCAGAGAATCACCGAATCACCATGGTTGGAAGGGACCTCTGAGATCATCGAGTCCAACCTCAAAAAAAAAAAACAAAACAAAACAAAAAAAACCACACAAAAAAAACCCCAACAAAACAATGCAGGTCTCATTGCACAGCCTGAAAATGCTTACGTGCAAAACAGCCCTCATTTAGCTGCACAGTCCCATCTGCTTCAGCAGGTTTGGCCACGCAAGGGCAACTGAGCTGGTGAAAGTCTGCAGGACAGGGACCAACACTGACTTCCCTAAGAAATGACAAACTCATTCATTCAAAAAAAAAATAAATGTTTTGTGCCCCATTTTTTAGAACTAAGGGAAAAGTGCAAACCACCAGCGTTTGGGGTTGTTTCCCCCCCTCCCCTGATTTTCTGCCAGTTGGTTTGATGTGAAAGAAATGCAAAAAGGCTTCCTTTGTCAGCTGCGGCACTGCGTCCTGCTCCCTGCGGCTCCCCGGGGGTCAGCAGGACCCAGCGTGTGCCCAGATGGCCACAGCACGGCCTGTGGACACCATCCTGAAGGAAAATGCAGCCGTGGTTTCCATTTGGAAGATGGAAAGGAGAGAAGCCCATGAGTGCAACTATCTTTGGAGCCCACACACTGGATGAAGTGCCAGGAAATCTCAGCATTTCCATGGCAATTCCATGCATGAACCCAACAGTAGCTCCCACCCACCTGGCTAATCCTTTTTTCAAGTGGCTGTTAATTACCTCTTACACTTCCCTTCAGATGGGAAGCAGCCAGGGGACTGTTAAAAAGGCTCGGCAGGGAATACATTATTCATGTGACTGCTACCCCGGAAAAAATAAAATCATTAGTGTCCAGCACAGACAGCAGCATTTTAAACAGAGGCAGAAAGCAAACCCAAGCCCAAACTTCACTAGATATTTAATGAACATCTTTCCTTTAGCTACTGAGCCGTGACCTGGGAGAACTCAGCAACAATCTGAGGCCTGGCCACCTCGTAGCTGGCCACGAAGGGATGAAGGAGGAAGAGCCAGGACAAGTCTGGTGTTGGCATGCAACACCACTGCTGCCACATTCTGGCTCCTATGAAGTGCCCTTGTGCCCCTCTGAGAAGAGCCCCCCCAATCCAAGGATGTAGCCTCCCAGCTTTTGAGTCTGAAGCCCATCCTGGATTGTGCTCACGTTGCCACGGGCATCTCCTCTGCTCTGGCTGCAGCCGGGGCTGAAATGAGCTTAGCTGGGGCTGGCAGAGTGTGTCACCCTCATCATGTTTTTCTGCTTGAGCTACAGCTTCCTCCAGCACCGCTGGGAGATAAATACACTTCCAGCCACTCTGCTCAAGAAGTGACTGTCAGGACCGTTCAAGGCTGACACAACTCAGGTTCGTTTCACTGGTCTCCTGGTGAGACCCCACTGCACCTGGCAGCCGTGTGGCTCCTTGAGCTGACCAGAATGAGCCCGTAGGAGTCCTAAGGAATCACAGAATGGTTTGGGTTGGAAAGGACATTAGAGGTCTTCTAGTTCCACCCCCCTTGCCCTGGGCAGGGACACCTCCCACCAGACCAGGTTGCTCCAAGCCCCCTCCAACCTGGCCTTGAACCCCTCCAGGGATGGGGCAGCCACAGCTTCTCGGGGCAACCTGGGCCAGGCTCTCACCACCCTCACACCAAACAAGTTCTTCCCCACATCTCAGCTCAATCTCCCCTCTTTCAGTTTAAAGCTGTTCCCCCTCATCCTATGGCTCCCTTCCCTGATCCAGAGTCCCTCCCCATCTCTCCTGGAGCCCCTTGAGGGACTGGAAGGGGCTCTAAGGTCTCCCTGGAGCCTCCAGGGAGAGGCTCCAGGGCAGTTCTCCAGGCAGAACTCCCCAACTCTCAGCCTGTCCCCACAGCAGAGGGGCTCCAGCCCTCCCAGCATCTTTGTGGCCTTCTCTGACCCTGCTCCAACAGGTCCCTGTTCTTCCTGTGCTGAGGACTCCAAAGCTGGACACAAGGTGAGGTGTCTCAAAAAAACTAGGTCTCTTGAATCTATAGATGATGCCGTCTTTCCAGACTTCACATGACACCCAAAACACATGCCTAGATGCAGTGAGGAGTCACGCACCTCACTGATGCTCTCCAGGTGAAGTATGAAAGGTAGGCAGTGGTCTACTTCACCCATGGTCCCCTGCACACACACAGCTCCACCAGGAAGAGAGCCTGATGGACCACAAGGGCCACCACCAGAACAACGACAAGCCATTCAAGTGGAAGAAGCTGCTCCACCAGCTGTCATTCAACAGCTTGTCCACCCAGTCCTACCAGCTGCAGGATACAGTGTCATGGACCAACTAATGCAGAAACTGTTGACAGGCTCCAAAGTCTCTCCAGCCACTTGTCACCCCTCAGGAAGCAGCAGGTCACCACATGTGCTTTCCAGCGACTCAGACTCTCTCCACTTCCAAGACTAACTGTGCTCCAGAGCCTTGGGAAAACACCACCAAATGGATCTTCAAGATCTGCCAAAATCTGTTGGCTAATAGTGCCAAGCACACCATTTTTTAAATTAAAAACAAAGGCCAGCTCCAAGTACTCATCACATCTTGTCAAACTTACTAATCTGTGTGGGCACAATGACACTATCTATTTCTTAAGACACCACAAAATAACGGCTGACAGCTGCCCCTGTTCCTCCCAAAATGAATACTTTATGGAAGACGTACAGCCTCGTTAGAGCAAACACAGGACTGGGCACCTTTACCCACACACTGACACCACCACAATTCAGAGATCCAAGAACTTCTGACCTCTGGCATCTATGGGTAAATGCAAAAACGAAGTGCCCAGAGTATACTAAGTCTGAAAATGCTCATCATCCCAAGTGCAGAGAGACCAATTCCATCTCTGTTTATAAGCATTGAGGTCTGTCAAGCCCCGTAAAATTTACAGCTGTGTAAGTGGGAGATGACTGGTTTCTAGTAAGAGTCAACTTTTTCCTGAAATCACGGCAGGGTTACAATTCTTGACTGGATATATTTGACACAAACCACCTGTCTGATCTAGCATGCAAAATGCAAGGATAATCCTTTCTTCCTACCTTACTTGTCCCTAATCCAAGGTATTTTCACTTGTACTCATCCAGGAGTTTCCATGCTCTGCACCACAGAGGCCTGTCACCACACCAGTGTGCCTTCTCTTTGTCAAACAACTGGATAATTATTTCTTTACATTCCATTTTGCACCTTCAGTAACCACACACTGGAGAAGCAACTTCATATGGGAAGGGAATGTGAGGCTTTACTCAAGACTTCTAGTTAATAAAGAATTTATCTTGGGAAAAAAATTAGTATGAAAGGAAGAGAGATTCAAACGTCCATCATAACGAATTATTGGCTTCTAAAAATGAACCCCACACACACCAGCAGCCCAGAGACATCACCAGTGACCAGTTCCCACGTCTGTGCTTGCAGTGAACTCGATTCAGGGGCCAAAGCACTGAACCTGCTTCTGCCGTGGCATTTGAGGTTAACAGTTTGCTTCTGCTAAGAAAGAAGTCAAGCTGGTCCGGAAATCAATGCTGAATTCATCCTGAGCCACAGGGATATTCAGTGAATAGAGAGAAAGGGTAACAGGAGACTTCAGCAGTGCCTGGAATTGCCTTCCAGGAGGCAGCCGAAGCAGGCTGCTGTTAACACCCTCTGCCTGGTTACCGCTGCTCCGCTTCGTTTCATTCTCACATGGCTCTTGCCACCTCTCCCACAACCAGCTGCTCCAGCCAAGCGCCGTGCCAGCCCAGGACAGCGGGACTCGGGAAGCCTGGCACCGCGCCGTCCTCTCCTGCCACCCCGACCAAGCTGACCTGGTGACACCTCTGTTCCCTCGCTTGCTCTCAGCAGCAGCACCTCGTCTCACACAGCTGCAAAGCTACCTTAGAGCAGACAAATCAGGTGCCTCAAATGGATTTCTTTTCAGCTAGATTTGGGCTCTAACGAGATTTATCGTGCCCCAGGTATTTAACAGCAAGATGTAGGGAAGAGGACGAACATGCTTGATCTGTAGATCGTGTGTCTAATGGCAACAGAAACATCCAAATCACATTTTCAACCCTTCCCTGTCAACCTGGGCCAAGTCTAACAGCCCATCCAGAGCCCGGGGGCTCAAAAGCCCAGCCCCAAGGGCCAAGACACTTCTCACCCCCCTGTTGTTTATTTGATACGTCTCATTGGCTTCTCTTGCTCATCCCTGATATTTCCTTCTCCACCTTCCAAGCAGCACTGCCCAACGCAGCTGTCAGGGAATGTGTGTCACCAAAGACACGGCCACCAACCGCGATGATAATCTCTACTGGTTAATTTGCAGTATCACAGGAAAGCAAGAATCCACATTCTCTGTACATGTAGCTCCGGATAATTGGGCACTTATTACTATTAGATACTTACAATACATCCTTTCTGATCCTGTAACTGTAACTTGAGCACTCGCTCTGAGCCAGGTAACTGAAGGTGAAGGGACTGTCACATTTCCCTTTGCTGTCACACTGTTCTCGAGACAGGGACAAGCCTCAGCTGAGTGATGCCCGTTCACAACAGCCGAGGGTCTCTTCCAGCCAAATCTGTATCTGATGCAGCCTGCCTTGTAACCCCACGGGATGAGAAGTTTATAAATCAAGGCAGAATATAGCCACGAGGCACAGACAGAAGCTTTAAAAAAAAAAAAAAAAAAAAAAAAGGCCCAAATTTATTACTGTATTTAGCAGCCAAACTGATGATTAAAGTACCTTAGATTTAAAACTTCAGCTCCAGCATCAGAATCAAAGTGGCAAAGGGGAATCCAGATTAAACCCTATTAAAAAAACATCTGTCATCTCAGAAAAATAAATTTCAGAGCAACAGTTTTCTCTTCCCTGCTCCACCTGGACCTGGTGTTTATGGTACCAGCTTTAAATGAAAGAACTGAAGACGACCAGAAAGATTTTAGGTTTGCAGTATATGGAGTTACAGCATTGTTAAAAGGAGGAGGAATTAATTTAATGCTTTTTTTGTTATTATTTTATAGAAGGAGGAGTCCAGGTGACACTCGCAATAGGAAAGCAGACAGCTGCACTGGCTGGAACCCAGGGCATTGCAAAACCCTCTTCAAACGGCACAGCTGAGCAGTTCCTCTTGCCATTTCAGCTCTGAGACGTTCCTTATGCCTGTCACTGCCCTGCAGGTGTGCTAAGAGGCTGTCAGGTCCTCTTCTCCTCTGCTCCCTCTCTGAGCGTGCATCGTGCTCCGTACCACGTCAGCACTGTCCTTCCCGACGCCAGCGCAGCCAGCGGGACCTGCCAGCACAGGGCTCCTGGCTCTGGGGACAGGCTGGCAGCCCACCCCACCGCTGCGCAGGGCTGAGATGCAGTCAAGAAAGAGGCACAGTAAAAACCATGAGATTTGTTCAGAATATTGAAGCATGAGGTTGGGAAGCATAGGGTGTAGAGGGGGGGGGTCGGTCTCTTTTCTCAAGTCACAGGCGACAGGACAAGAGGAAATGGCCTCAAGTTGCACCAGGGGAGGTTCAGGCTGGATATTAGGAAAATTTTTTTCACTGAAAGGGTTCTCAGCCATTGGAATGGGCTGCCCAGGGAGGTGGTTGAGGCCCCATCCCTGGAGGTGTTCAAAAGACGGGTTGATGTAGTGCTGGGAGGTCTGGTTTAGTGATGATGCTCCTTGTTTGTTGTGTGGGTGTCTATTTTTGTCAGTGAGGTTGACGGTTGGACAAGATGATCTTTAAGGTCCCTGCCAACCTAGAAGATTCTGTGATTCTGTGGGAGTTAAAAATGGAGATACAACTATTAAAAAAAAAGGTCACGGTGGCATTTCAGCCAGGCGGTAGCTTGAGGGTGACATGCACAAGGTTTGCTGTGGGATTACCCGGAGCCTGGCCAAGCCAGCCCCACCATGGCTTTATGGAGCACCCTGATCCTACCGCTCCCAAGGAGGGAACGTCACACGCTGCTCTGCAAAGCCACCGAGAAAAGGCAAGGGCTGCTCCAGTACGGGAGCTGCTCGGAGAAAAGAGAAGGTCACTTAACTGTGACAAAACGGTTCCAATTAGTCTTCTACGCTGAAATGGGCCTAGAAAACAAACAAGCTGAAGACACTGTTGACATTGTGCCTCATAGATGAGTAACCTTTAGTCTGGCCTGTAACGTTAATGTGAATAGATGAAATTGTTACTGCGAGACACGACCCAAAGGAGCAAATGGCAGCTCCACCACCAGCCTTAGCATTTCCATGGTAACACCGTGACCTACATTTTTATTCACTTTATAAGTAAAAAACCATATTCCATGGCAAGTTTGAGGATACGCTTACACCATACCTGCACTGGCCAATCCTGGAAGCAGCCTGAAACCCTCAAAGATGAGATTTGACCCCTCTGCTCTGCCCTGAACTCACGGTGCCTACAAACCCCTCCAGACCTAGAGAGGTCTTTCTAGAAAGGCCACCTCCATTGCTCAAGGCCACCACATCAGCAAAGGGACATTCCAAGAGCTGGGCCAGACACGCTGCTGTGGTCTGTCCTGGGGACAGGGACACATCCCTGGTGCTTACCCTGAATCAGGCTCCACTGGCAGCTCCACAGTTTAAACCTGGGCAAGCTGAAGGTCCTTCTTATGCCTCAATGCCCTCGGTATCTTTTTCCTCTCACAGTTCCAGCACACGGAGATAAAGAAATCTAAAGCAGTATCTCAGTGTGGGGCCTCTGACATCTAACCTGGAAGAAGGAGACTCTGGGCACGTCCAAAACTCTTTATCCCACAATCACTCCGAGTTATTACTGCTTCTACATTTTGCTCTTTGAAGCCTTTTTACACTTCCCTTTCACAACATTTCAATCCTTTTCCCTGTCTTTCCTCTAGGTCTGTCCCAAGGGACACCCACTCCTACACTAGAACCATGCCATAGACAGGATGGGAAGTCTTTGGAAGGTACCAGAAGGCTACAAGAGCCAGGCAGGACTATGGCAACAGCCTTGCAGTCAGAATGAACGTGGACCATGGGAGTGCTCATCTTGGGAACCTTCCCTGACCTTCAGCCTGTGTGAATGAGCCAGCAAAAGAGCAGGAGATGCATTACCACCTCCCTTAACAGATCACGTCCCCCCAGCTGCAGCAGAATCCAATCCTCCCTTTTTTCTAATTCCTCAGAATATCTTAAAGATCAGGAGAAAAAAAAAAAAAAAACTGAGTGACCCCAAGGGGACAATCCCTTCATCCTCTGCCAACAGCTCATACCCCGTCACCAGGCAGCTTCCCTGTTCCAAGAGAGAAACAAAGAGAATAAAAATCAGTGTTGCCATCATCCCTGCTGTAACCTCACAGAACAGAGTCAGGGCACTCTGAGCCAAGCGATGCAGAAGTAAATGTACTTCCCACATCACCTGAAAAAACCTCCTTCCAGAACAAGACACCAAAGAGTTGCAGAGGGACAGTCACACAGTATTCCTGAGCCGTGAACTTCTGAGGTCTCACATCAGGAAGAATCAGATGTTGTAACCAACAACAAATAATCTCCCTCACCTTTTTCTCACTACACATACACCCCGCAGTACCCTGCAATCTCCTTTACCTCCTGCTGATGTTCAATTCCATACCCACTGCCCTGCTGAAGGAAGCAGAGCACGGACAGAGCACAGACAGCTTTATTGAAAACAGAAGATAAGCAAAGCCTTGAGAACGACTTGACCCTCATTAAAATGCTTGGACAGAGCAGCATGATGCTGATATGCAATTCTTCATTAGTTCTTCATTAGAGGTGATAGGACAAGAGGAAATGGCCTCAAGTCGCACCAGGAGAGGTTCAGGTTGGATATTAGGAAAAATTTCTTCACTGAAAGGGTTATCAAGCCTTGGAATGAGCTGCCCAGGGAAGTGGTTGAGGACATATTCAAAAGATGAGTTGACATGGTGCTTGGGAATATGGTTTAGTGTTGGGGTTTTTTTTCTGTTTTTTTTTGTTTTGTTTTGTTTGTTTGTTTTGGGCAGAGTTAAGTTGATGGTTGGACTAGATGATCTTATAGGTCCCTTCCAACCTAAGTGGTTCTGTGATTACTACTCCCCAGTTTCTCAAAGCCATTCTGCCACACACGTACACACAAGCTCTCCAGAGGAGCCCTAGAAATAGATTCCGGGGTGTAGAAGTTGCCACCAAAGAATAATCTCTTTGATCAGCTATGGAAAGTGAGGTAAGAGGTGGGATGCAGAAGCCATTACACCACCTCCTTCCCTTGGAGTCAAGAGACTCTAAAGATAAAAGAAGTCAAACCAAAATGGAGGATCCTCAGAGAATGAAGTGGAGCAGAAATGGAGTAAGTTGGGGCTGTGTCTGCACACTTGGCATCTCCATCCAGATGGTGGGTCTCCTGTGTCTATCTGGGGTGTCACAGAGCTCTACCCATCCAACGAGGAGCTGAAGCAGGTAAAGCAGCAAGAGAACTGGCATCCCAAAGATTCACACCCACCTCGTTTTTTGCACAAGGATTGTCCTGCACAGGCAGAGAGGAGCTCCCAGATCTGCAAAAGAGGAGGATCTTGCCCTTTCCTCCTCCATTTAGGCCTCCACTGTCCCACCGATGGTTCTCCAACCTTCCTGGTCCTCAAAGACCACGATTCTTCACCCTCAATGCATTCAATCTTAAACCTTTTTTTTTCCCTGAAGTATAAACCACTGAAGTCAAGGCCTGCCTTCTCCCCTATGAACTAGAGTGTTAATGCCAGCTGCAGGCTGCTGGCAGTGCCGGGAGCATGTACATATACAGCTGGGGTTATTCCAGCAGAAAACAGGCCTATCCCACCAGGTAAAGACACTCATGGCAAAAGCCCAGATTTCCTTGAACAGCAATGTACATGCACCGAGGCCTCAGTTCTTCAGTGTGTTGAGCTTTCCAGACCTCAGGCACCACCACAGGCAAGCAGGAATTTAGCTACAAGAGACTGGTGGGCTTGGACAGCCATAACACCGCCTCTCCCTGCTTTCTTCAGCCAAGCTGAGGAGCTGGAGCAGATTCAGGTACTTCTATATATGTGCTACATCTTCCACTTATGTAGGAGAGGCCCTTCATTTGCTTCATTGGAGTCGTTGGGTGAAAGCTAATCACACCGCTCAAGCGCTCTGCTGAGCCAAAGGTGAAGGAACTTGCAAAAACAATACGGAGACAGAGAGAATTTCTGCAGGAAGGAAAGAGTTGACTTCTCTGTTATTGGACCACTGGGACAAACAAAAGGGAGCCAAATTTTCTACTCTCAACGCTTTTATAGGATAGCACCCTTCCTACCATGGTTATTTATAAAGAAGTGTTACAGACTGTGTTAAATTATACACTGTAGAATTTCAAAAGATGCCTTAAAAAAACGATTCTTTTTCCCCCCTCTTCTATAAACATTTAGAGTAATTTCTAGGGAACTTTATTTCCAAGTCAATACTTAAGGATCCCATAAGGACTGTGGTATATCCATGTGTACCTCTTGCTGCTTGATTCTTACCTATGGCAATTAAATTCTTGTGGATTCAAATATGATCTCAAGCCTGACACACCACAGGGGTAGTGGGTATGAGAAAGCTTTGCTGGAGAGCGTACAGGTATTTTGCAGGCACAGAGAGTGCTTAAGCACTGGTCTGGGGAGCATAAGAGCAGCACATTAACCAGGAGTCACATCATCTCTGTTTCCATGTTCTCCTTATCTACAGTCAGAGAGAGAAACGAGCACCAGGGAGCACCCATAAGGCTGAGTAAAACAACGGCTTTGTAAGGGCACATCAGAGAGGCTCCTTGGCCTTGGCCAGGGCTCCCCAGGTCTCAGGCATCTGAACAGATCTGCCATTTCCCCTCGTCCCCATCAGAGATTCTCTGTCTGGCCTGAATGTGACCCCACCAGCACTATGAGGGCACTACAAAGCGAGCAGGAGTCCACCCTTCTTCTCCCAGTTGGAAACTGGGATGAGGGACTGCAGAAGAGGACTGACAAAGACTCCAGCTGACAGAAGAAGCTGCAAAAATGGCGATGATAAAGGATGTCTTTGCCATTCCAGGAAGCTTCCTCAGAGCTGCCCAGCTGGTCTCTGTACCCTCTGTCCAACTCCTTCCTTCCCTTTGCCCCACAGACGCCCCACCTCAGCTGCATGAAACCCCAGCCCTTCCCTTCCTACCACCATGGGTTGCTCTTAGACCAAGTAATTTAAGTAATGTATCACTGGAGTTTCTCATGCCTGAAAAAAAATAATCAAAGAAAACTGCAGTACGCTGTTTTAAAGCCCTTCCATTCACAAAGTTAGCACAATTCAGCCAAGGACAACTTGAAGGGCATTAGAAGAGATCCAAGAAAGAACGCAGGGATTCATTCAGATGGGTGTGCAAGACTAGTGTGACTGGGCTTGCTCTTTTAGGAAGAGGCATTTCCTACCTGTAGAGGTTTAATTAAACACACACACTTACAGTTTACCTAAAATGGTAACATCACTCTACATTACATTCTATTTAATAACCTTATCCCCTGCAAAACAGTTCAATGCTACAGAACAATCTGCTACTTGCTCACACGGGATTTTCTGTGGATTCCACAGGATTTTCCTATAGGTTTTGTAGTGAATTTATCATCTGCAAAATGTTTTCTTTCCTCACAGAGTAGACACGGCCATGTTAGCAGTCATGTGAGTTTCCCTCATGGTCCTTGCCCATCAAGCAGAACTCATTGTAGGCTGAGGGTGATTTCTGTGTCTAAGTAATTAACACAATAGATAGCACATGCTGGTGCCCTCAACAGACAAGGCAAACCTTGTTTTAACCCCTGATGAAGGAAACCTTGGGAATAAATCCAGAGGTGACCTTTGCCAGCAAAGACTGCTGGACAGACACCAAGCAGGTCAATTAGCACACTGTAACTCACCTTTTTTATTCCTCTTGCTTTACTGAAAGCAAGCCCTGTGCACTGCAGTCTTTCACTTCCCAGCTGGAACTTCATCCAAGGACATCAGTTCGAGGGGTGAACGTACGACAGGGCACTTGTCCCCTAAACCCACAGCCCACCCAACCCTTGGGTCACCAAACTGCCTGTTCTCCTCAAGGGCTTCACACATCCAGAGGGTGACTCCTTCCGTCTCTCTGCTGATGAGGTCTCACACTAGCCCTTTATGATAAATAAATGTGCTTTCATTTTAAGGCCTATTAATAAATAGGTGCATGCACATAGGGATATAAAGAAGACATGGCAATTCTCTTACCTGAGCCGTTTCTACTTTCGGGATGGTTTTGTGAGAGATATTCTCCAAAAGCCCTTGCAGCTCTGCACATCCAGGTATCACAGAAGGCAGGAAAGAAGAGAAAGAAATAGATGGGTAATGGTTAAAAGCCAAAGAAAGAAGGAACAGTTCAATATACTGCTGTTTTCCTGCAGCTGCCTTTCCCTCATCTTCAAGTAACTCTAATTTGAACCTGCTGCAATAGCAGCGGGGGTTTTCTGGTTATCACACCTCAGTTTTCCTCTGGCCAAAGAAGAAAACAGCTGGACTACAAGCCCAGGACTGTTTTAGTCTTTAGCTTCTCTGCTAAAACTGGAAAAAAAATATTGAAGTGTACCTATGTTAAACTTGGCCTTGTTTCTATGATGCACGTAGGAACTGGATGACTGTCTCAAACCACCTTAAGTTAAACCTCTTCTGGCAGCCCGGTGAAAAAGGGATCTCCACCACAATCCCAACCACCACCGCAGCCTTCTGCTCTGATCCTGAATGCTCCTGCCAGTGAGCTATCACACCTTAGACATCAATGCTAACACCCACCTCATCCACCTTAACCCTAAGCTCTCAAGCACCAACATTGCCAGTATTTGGGTTGCTGGAAAACCTTATTGGAGAGACCCCCCACAACACCCCACAAAAGCAGTTCCTGGTTCTCTGATAGATTCACGTCCTGTGGATGACTGAGATTTTACTGAAATATATTAAGAATCCACAGGCAGGGTGAGCTCTACCCGTATCACACATCAAGGCCTACACGAGAGAGCAAACCTATGAATATTCCAGCCACGGAAAAGCTTTCTGCTTTCAGCCCACACAGGAAAAGAATCCTTGGTCAAGGCACACATTCCCTGGTATACATTAAATACGATCTCCAGTCTCCTATTGCCAGAATATTGGTAAAATCCTGCTGCTGTGCTGCTTCTCCTGTGACTTGAGAGCTAATTCCCCAGCCATCCATTTTCCCCAGGTTTGTAGAACAATCTCCCCAAGGTCTGCAGCATCACAATCAGGCTGGTATTTGCCAGTGGACAGTCCAGGGTAGAGGCTCACAAACCACAAGATGGAGCAGCCACCCACCTCCTTGGCAAACCAGGCCAAGACACCCCAGCAGCCAAGCCCTCAGCCTGCAACCACACCAGCATCTCCCGGAGGAGATGAGGACGTGCTGCACCAGGGAAGATCCTCCATGCCGAGGCATCACGCCCACCATCCTCCTCCTTCAGAGATGCTCAACCTCAAAACATCCCTCTCCAGCTCAAGCTGCCACAAAAGGCCACGCTCTTACCAGCCATTAAACATCTAAGTGCAAAATGGCTTTGACCTCCAAAACAACCTTCTGCTTTGCTGCCCAATGCAGCAGCACATCCCAGCCTGCAGCGCCAGGATTTTCCCCCACTGCTTTTATAAACCTCCTCCCAAAACGGAAAAGATTAACAAAGCTACAATATACCCCCCAGAGCGACTAGAGCTGGAAGGAGTGGGAAGTCCATTTGTTATCCACAGCCAGCAACAGGGGATCGATATGAACGATGAAGAAAGAGTAATTTAATCTCCCCGGGACTAAATTTCAGCACAGCCAAATGCAAAATGCTTTGGAGCAGCGCAGCCGGAGCTATGCAAGAAGTAAGGTTTAACCTTCTGTGTCATTACAGGCTCACATGTGGTGCCGAGTTTTTCTGTTTCCAGATTCATAGAATGGTTTGGGTTGGAAGGGACCTTAAAGATCATCAAGTTCCAACCCCTGCCCTGGGCAGGGACACCTCCCACCAGACCAGGTTGCTCCAAGCCCCCTCCAACCTGGCCTTGAACCCCTCCAGGGATGGGGCAGCCACAGCTTCTCGGGGCAACCTGGGCCAGGCTCTCACCACCCTCAGAATGAAAATTTCTTCCCGAGATCTCATCTAAATCTTTCCCCTTTCAGTTTGAAGCCATTACACCTTGTCCTATCACTACATGTCCTTGTAAGAAGACCCTCTCCAGGTTTCTTGTAGGTCCCCCTCAGATTCTGGAAGGGGCTCTAAGGTCTCCCCATTGCCTTTTCTTCTCCAGCTCTCCCCAACTCTCTCAGCCTGTCCTCACAGCAGAGGGGCTCCAGCCCTTGCAGCGTCTTCATGGCCTCCTTTGGACCCATTCTTGCTGGTCTGGTACCAGGGTGTACCTTTAGACACTAGCCTGGGGTAGCAGTTCCCTAAACTGCTTTCCTCAATGCCTAAGCACCCCCAGAGATGGTCACGCAGAGGCTGTCACACTGGGGAACTGTACAATTAGCACTCAATCCACACTACAAAGAGCAAAGAGATGACCATCATGGTTCACCCATACAGGGGGACAAGTGCATTACGGATGTTCTTTCCACCCACTACCTTTCTGTTCGGGCAAAGAGCAAGACACACAAACGTAAAGTTGGGAGCTGGAGTGTAGCAACTTTAGGGAAGTAGCTGAGTTCCCATCCCTGGAGGTATTTAAAAGGCATTTAGATGTGGTGCTGAGGGATATGGTCTAGAGGACTTGGCAGTATTAGGTTTACAGTTGGACTTGATAATCCTAAGGGTCTTTTCCAACCTAAACGATTCTATGATTCTAACATCAGGTTGTGAAGCTGCAAGAGCACTCCTGAGCTACTACTGCGCTCCATCTCAGAGATGGTTAAGGTTCAGCCAAAGCCATGGCTGATCTCACAAAGCTCTGGCAACAGCCCTGCTGTGAGCGGACAGCTGGGCTCAAGACTGCCAAGATCTTTTCCACCAAGACTTCTGGGACTCCAAGGCTTCCCATGGAAACATCTGTCCTTGCAAGGCATCATCAAGACCATTCACAAATAGGGCACTTACACCCTTGGAAATGACTTTGAAGCTTCTCTTGTGCATCAGCAGTCACTCCATATAGAAAAAATATTAACAAGCAAGTTCTCAAGCAAGTTATCAGTGAGAGAACATGGTGATTTACACAAAAAAATGCTAAAATATGATGATAAAATCTAGTCTGTAACTAGTTCAAAAGCTCCAAGAGCACGTTAGCTCATACATCATTCTCTCCATTCATCTCTGCCAATGCCCGAAGCCGATGTGCCTGCCTTAAAATCTGAACGAACCTTGTTCCACAGTGAAAATAGCATCACTCAGAATAAGCGCCCGAGTTTAAAGGAGCTGCAGTGTCTCTGACCTCGCTCCTCTGTATCCCCCAGCAGATGAGGTGGGAGGATAAAACCCCAAGGTCTGGAGCTCCCAGAGAAGAGGCGACACCCAGACCTCTCCTCGCAGGTCAGAAGGACAGTCAAGGAGCACGTTGCTGCCCAGCCCTGGTTGAACCCGCAGTTCTGGCACCACTGTCCCATTTCCACTGCTCTCGGATGCTGCAGGCCAACCTAAGAGCACACCAACATGGATGCTTGATTACAATTAACTAGCAGCAGCTAATGAGGTAATGAAGCCTGCACAGTACATTGTGCGGTGGGGGTTTTCCAGCCAATTACACTGCAAACTTCAGACTAATTTTTTTTGCCTATTATCTCAGTGGTTCCCTTCCATATTCCTGCTTCCCAAGTGCCACCGGCTTGTCCTTGGCCGTGCCTCAGCTGATCTCCCACAGACGTCTGCATGTGCCCTTTGCCAAGGGGACTCTGCTGGCCACATTGGCTCCTTATGCCCAGTCTGCCCTTGCCAAGCCCTGTGTGCTCCTTCGCTGCCCTCACTGTGCTCACAGTCACCCCAGTTTACCAGCATCTCCCCGCATCATTAACGTGCCATTTCCCCGCTCTCCTTGGCTGCCCACTTGATCCAAATAAAGTCGGAGCAAAATTCAAACGCATGGTGTCTGCTCTATTCATCCCATTCTTTTCTATTTCATCAACGCCCTGTACTGACCTAAGTTTTCTCTCAGCTGAGTTTTGCCTCCACTACCAGAGCCCAACGGAGCTCAAGCCTCATCAAGCCTTCTGAAGGCACTGGACAGAAAACCCTTCAGCTGGGCTCAGAGCAGAGACACCTCAGGATAATTTACCTGGAAAGAGATAAAAAAGGAGACTTGTTTCACATAAATGTGATGAGGTACAAGGTGCCTTACAGATACAGGGGCCGATGAGCTATAACCCTGAGCGTATGACACTGCAAAAGCTGCATACAAATGAGCAGGTAGTACCGCGAGGTAATCAGCTGACGACACGGCAGGTTTAGCCCTGACTCATCTGGAGAGAGGTTTTCATTTTAGTAGCAGCTCAGACCTGCATGTTACAGTGTCAGCACAGCTTGGTCTAACAAAAGGACATCATGCAGGGACCACAACCCTGGTACGCGGCGCTGCCGAGTCTAACCAGTAAAGGCAGGAGAGTTTTCTCTGCCATTGCCTCAGAGAAAACACCACCATCTTCTCCAGCTTCTTCTCCATCCAAATGACTTCCAGAACGCGGAGGGTGGGATGGGGCAAGACAACCCCGGCAGCAAAGGCAGCTGCCTTTCCGAGGGCATTTTTCAGCACTCACTGCACGTTAGATGTCAAAGCCGGACTCGGGTCTGGAAGAGAAGCTGAATGAGATTTTGTGAAGCAGCATAGATCTAGACATACATTTGCTAGAAGGAGGAAAGCTGCCAAATAATAAAGATCTCAATTACAACGTGATGAGCAAGGAATAGCCCTCATGTCTCTGAAATAATCACATCAACAGGATAAAAGGGGCCCTGATGCATACTAGCAGCTATGAGAAACTGATACACGCTAATTTATGCAATCCACCAAACTGATGGTGAACTGAGTGAAGAAATGTGTGTACTCAAACACTCAGAGACACACGAAAGACCTGAGATAACTCCATGTAGAGCACAGCAGCGAGCTAAGCAAAACCTGCGCTAGTCAGGAGTATTACATGCAAAAATAAAGAACACCCACCACCTTCTCGCGTTCCTTCAGAAGCAATGCCCAGAGGAGCTGCAGCAGGAATCTGTTGTGACAGCATCTGACAGTGCTGCATCTCAGGAGAACGAGAGAAGAGACCTCCTGCATCATCAGGACCTACGTCCTCCTACAGCAGCCACCCTGCTCCTGTCACCAAGCAGGGAGGGGAACGCTGCCAGCACATCCACGGTTAACAGCTCAGCCATTTAGAGACTGTTGGCTCCTACGTTGTTTAAACCTAATCGTAACAATACCCTGACAAAAATTAAGTTTTCTGAAATGTAGGGAGATGGTAGCTGGAAAAAAAATAATTTTTAAATTTTGAATTCTCACTCTCAAGAAAGGGAAATGGGATGTCAGCAATGGATCTCAAAGTCAAAGACCCCATAGTCCTAGAGGAATTTATAGTCACAAAGATTAGACAGAAGAAAGGACAGAGTAGGAAGAAGTTAAAACAGGTAATCAAAGCTTGAGAGAGTCCATGTCACTCACAGGAAAACTCATAAGTGGAAAAAAGGAATCTAGACTCTATGAAGAACCCCGATCTAAACCAAAAATCGCTCACACAGAAAGAAACCCGGGATAAGGAACACATTCAAGAACCTCGGCGTTTTGTCAGTACAAGATTTACCCTTTCACAGCAATTAACGTCTCGTGGCCTTCCTTAAACCTGGTCTCGAGCCCTCTCTAAGTTGGAAGAGAGGGAGTGAGACCCAATTCCCATCTCTCTATAGGGTATCTCGGACTGGACACCAATGTCCTGAAATTGACTAAGATGAACCAAACGCTCAACTCAAATATTCCTTGTGCTAACTACAGAGATGGTTCTGGAACACCCAGTGAAAGTCTCACGTCTGTGTGCTCGCACCATCACACGCACCCAAAGAAGAGGCCAGAGCAACACAAAGCAGAGCTGCAGGAGAAGACTTACTTCATCAGCACATTTGGGGTGCCACTATTGTCCTACAGGCGTCAAGGCAGCAAGGAGAAAAAGAGCTCATTTCTAAAGGTTTTGGTCCTTTGACACCGTGCTGAGGAAGCCAAGGAGCGCGTGACAGACACCCCATGGACCAGGAGCCCCAAGAAGAACCTGCACAAGCCCAAAGCTCAGCGGCCGGGAAGCCACCAGCACAGGGGCAGCACCAAGGTCATACTCAAGGACAACTGCGTCATCCCTGCCTTTGGGCAAAAAAGGGCACACTGGAAGGAAAGCACATACATACATACATACGAGTGCTTCAAACCCGATCAGAACAGCAGCACTAAAGCCTCAGCTGGGAGCTGGACACAGAATCAGTGCAGAGTTTGCTGCCGGTCTCTCAGGAGAGGACAAGACCACAGAGACCAAAGTTAGCAGCCTCGCAGATGCTCTCAACAACACCAGCACACAGCAACTATGCCATTATTTTCTAGGAAGCTATTAAAAGGACCCAGCACACAACAAACTGCATGGAGCTTAATTAATTCTCCTGGGACAGGAGACTCCCCTGAGTGGCTCTGCAGAGATTTTAATTTAAGAATCTTGGGAGCTTGCACCTTCTGCTCAGATCCCATTACTCACGACAGCAAACAAACAACGGTCCCTGCTCAGTAAGACAGTCAAATGCACACACACGCTTCAGCCACGCATAATAAAAATGCATCAGCAGGCACTTGGACTTGCAGCGAATTTCAGGAGGTGATTTTTCCTCTCAAAAAAAAAACAAAACAGGAGAAGCACAAGCAGGGCAGAGCTCAGGAGGTCAGAGAAACAGTCCCAGGGCATCTCCTCCTGCAGCTCGAGGGACAGGATCCCACAGCTGCCGACATGAAGCCGCAGGGGATGTGATCATTGCAGTAGTGCCACCCACACAGGTGACCCAAGTCCCCAGCCCTCTCGGGAAGGACAGAATATTATTTGTAGCCTTACCTACTACCCTGCAGAGCCTCCTCGCTGTGCAGGAGTAAGATAAGGGTGTGGGGGATACGTGGAGGAGGACCCAGGGCAGAGCTGTGTGCGATGTGCTGCAGGAAGCCCCAAGGAAACCTTTGAGCAGGTGGGTCATCACCACTGTAGAGGTTCTGAGGGTGGCAGAGCCCTCCACCAAGCAGGGGCTGAGACACACCTGGAGCAGCAGGATGGAGGCACAGCAGCAGCACTTGTCCACACCAGTGCCTTCTCTGTGCAAAGAGGCAACGCGAGCAGCTCCTCAACAAGTTCTCTGCCCTCCCCGAAAGGTTTTTCGATTAGGCATTTCTAGAGCAGGGCACAAACAGGGAGGCACAGAAGAGCACCCATCCCATGCCCTGGTCTACATGACCAGATGCTCAAGGACCTTATGTTCCCCAGCCCAAGTCCACTCAGCTGACTTCTCTGGTCAGACCACCACACTTCACACCACCAAGAGTCACCTCTGAGCTCCCACACAACAGCAGCAGCAGCTTCTCAGCAGTTAGAGCAGGCAGCAAACCACCTCCTGGACCCTACACAGTTGATGTTACTTGAGCAGCATCTGCCCACCCTGGTGTGGGCTAACAAGCCATTGCGTTCAAAACACGTTAGTCGCTCCCAAACACCCACACCACCATTTGAAATCTTCCTGATTAGCAAATACGTTGTTTGTGTGAGTGGCTGTCTAATCCTACTGCCAGAACCCCATTACAACAGTTATGGTGCATTCTGTGTCATTTCTGTAATATCCACCTGGCTGACATCTGCCAGGAAAAATCCCACTTCCAAATCTCTGAACGCCACTGAAAGCGCTCACGGTTTCGTTACTGGTTACGAACAGGGTACATCACAACGTGGGGAAAAGTTCTAGGCTCTGCCTGGACACCTTTCTCCAGAGACACTCCAGACTTCGAAGGATGGATTTAATCACAACACAAACGCAGAGGAATATATAGACATTTTTTGATCTCTTCCCTTCAAGCCGTAAGACTACCTTTCCTCCCAGCAGAGCAGAGATGCCGAGTTACAGCCACAGAGAGGTGACTGAGATCTCTCAGCAGCGCAGATCGAGTCCTACACATGACTCCGGGTTATTCTAATGCAATTCTGTCTAACACAAAGGAGGTGTTATATAATGCAGCTGAAAAGTTTATTTCTTCCCTTTTTTTTTTTCCCCAGCAGCAAAGAGCTAGTTTCGCTGTAGCAGAGGCACCGACAGACCTACCCCGTTGCACAGCTGTGCCGTGGGAGCAGCCAAAAGCTGCGCCAGTGTCCCCGAGCAGTCAACGGGCGACTGCCGTGACACCTGTGCTGCAGGAGAAGGGTCAACTCCATCCCTCTGGGCAAAGGGCACCGTAGCAAAGCCCACCCGCGACAGCTTTTCAAACCCAAGTACAACCCAGCGGCATTTTCTAGGATCTCCCCTGTTTGATCCTAAAAAGCACTGGGACCAGACAGTAAGGGAAATTCTACACGAGCAGTATGAAAACGTAACAGGCACGATACAGAACCCCATTCTTTTAAGCGGTCAGCGTCGCGGCCTGGGACACTGCCGGAGAGGGCAGAAATGGTGGGGGCAGATTTTCATACAGCAGTTTGCCATCCAGAAGCTCGGGAGCCCTTGACGAAAGCCGCTGACTTTGCCCTCGGATGGACAGCCGGCATTTCAGCCGAGGAGAAGCCACCCATGGGGCACCGACCACGCTCCCGATTCCCCGAGATTAGAGAGACCCAGCCCTGACAAACCCACTCCTGACCCGCTCCTCGCCAGCCCGGCACCCAGAGCCCGTGGGGGATGTGAGCAGCAGGGTGGCAGCGGGGACACCTCTGGGGACAAACCGCCTCCCCCAAGGCCGAGGGTCTGCTGTGTGCGGGGGGGAGCCCACAGTCACCACCCAGCTGTTTTTGGAGGGCACGGCGGCAGCGGGCGAGGGGGGCACACCGGAGGTGACCTGTAGGGACAAACCGGGGTCCCTCCAAAGCGCTGCCACAGCCGAGCCCCGGAGGGGGGACAACACCCCGATGACCCTGCGCTCCGGCCCTGGGGGAGAAGCCCCGGGATGGTGGTTGCCGCCTCGACTGGTCCTGAGGGGCTGGAGGGGGGGGGGCCTTCCCCACAGCTCGGTACCCCGACACGGCCGGGGGCGGGCAGGGTCCCCGATACGGCGGGGCCCGCCCCCGGTCACCCACGCCCGGCACCCACCTCACTTTAGCAGCCACCGACGACATGGCCTCGTTCCTCAGCGTCTTCCTTTTGGACACGGCTGTGCCCATATTCGCGCGGGGGGGAGCGGCCGGGGGAGCGCTCATCGCACGACCCCGCGGCTGCCCATGCCGCGGCGGGGCCGGGTGCCGGGGCGCGCCGCCGACCCCTCGCTGCCGGACTCCCCTCAGCGCCCCGCCATGGCTCCGCACCCCCCGCGCCCCGCCGCGCTACCCTCGGCGAGTGCTGCGCTCCGCCGCCGCCGCTGCCTCCTCATTGACTGCGGCAGGAGGGAGGGCCCGGGCGCGGCCCGCCGCCCAGGAAGCGCCGCTATATTTGGCCGGCGGCTCCCTCCTCCGCCCCCGCCTCCATCCCGCCTGACATCATGGCGGGCCGGCCGGGGGGGGGGGGGCGGCC
>NW_015090961.1:646726-664661 GCF_001431845.1 Calidris pugnax | reverse complement strand
CTGCCCATGCCGCGGCGGGGCCGGGGGCCGGGGCGCGCCGCCGACCCCTCGCTGCCGGACTCCCCTCAGCGCCCCGCCATGGCTCCGCACCCCCCGCGCCCCGCCGCGCTACCCTCGGCGAGTGCTGCGCTCCGCCGCCGCCGCTGCCTCCTCATTGACTGCGGCAGGAGGGAGGGCCCGGGCGCGGCCCGCCGCCCAGGAAGCGCCGCTATATTTGGCCGGCGGCTCCCTCCTCCGCCCCCGCCTCCATCCCGCCTGACATCATGGCGGGCCGGCCGGGAGGGGGGCGCCGGCCCCGCCTGAGGTGGTTGCCGGGGACCGAAGGGTGGCTGTGTCCCCTCCCGCCCCCGCAGCCATGGGAGTCCCGCGTTGGCCGCCCTCCTGCCCGCACCTCGCCGGTCCCTGCCCGCACCTGAGGGGAACGGCCGTGGGGGGCTACTCCCTGCGGGCTCCCCTCAGGAAGAGGGGACAAACCGCACAAAACCCCATCGTTTTGACATAAAACTGTAGGTTGCCTTTGAGGGAACTGGTGAGAGGTTTTAAGCACAGTGCGTTTTCCACAGCCGGGTGGTGTGTGGTTGGTGTGGGGGCACCCGGGTCCCACTGCTTTGACCATGCTTTGACCAGGTCCCACTGTTTTGACCATGGCATCTCTGAGGAGACACAGTGGCTTTGTCCCCTTAGCTCGGGGTTGCCCACCGCCATGGTCCCAGAGCACGTCCCAGGGTGGCACAGGAGTTGCTGGAGGTGGCAGAGCCGTGAGGCACATATGGGCGTCCAGACACCTCCTTATCTCCAGTGTCACCTGCCAGAGCAAATGCCTTCCTTGGGGTCATCAAACCCAGTGCAAGGAGCTGATTGGCCTCTTGGTCGGCCAAGACTCAGGGGATTTTCAATTCATAGAATCACAGAGCATCTTGGGTTGGAAGAGACCTTCAAAGATCACCTACGCTGTGGGCAGGGACATCTTCCACCAGACCAAGGTTGCTTCAAGCACCATCCAACCTGACCTTGGACACCTCCAATGATGGGATATCTATAACTTATCTGGGCAACCTGTTCCAAGGTCTCACCACCCTCATCATCAAAAATTTCTTCCTTACACGCAATCTAAATCTACCCTTTTTCAGTTTAAAAGTATTGTCCCTTGTCCTGTCACTAGAGGCCCTGGTAAAAAGTCTTTCTCCATCTTTCTTATAGTCGCCCTTTATACATTGAAAGGCTGCAGGAAGGTGTCCCCGGAGCCGTCTCTTCTCCATCTGAACAATCCCAGCTCCTTCACCCTTTCTTCACAGCAGAGGGGTTTCACCCCTCACACCAGTGTCATGGATGTGGGTTTGGATCCCTATGGGGGTTTGGAAAAGTGCTTTTCCTTGAGGAAATATTTTATAAATCTGCTTGAGTAAGTACCTGAGTGAGTGGGGGCAGCGAGATTTTAAATATTACTCACAATACATACAGAAAAAGCACCTGGGTGGATCCTTGGCTCTGCAAATGAGTGCGCGGATCCTAGGAATTCAGAGCCAACTCACTCAACACTGTTTGACAGAGGGGTAGAAGTTTTATAGATAATTAAGCTTCCTACAAGCTTTGTGAAAAGAGGCAGCCGAAGGAGGGAGTGACAGACAAACAGACACACCTCGTCTTGTCTACACCTGGGGAAAGGCTGCAGCAGGAGCTCACGTTTCTGTGTCCTCCAGAGACTCTGCAAGGAAGAGATCCAAAGTTTGGGAAAAGCTCCAGTCCTCTCTCTCCATAGACTCCAAAGTCAAATCTGCAAGAAAAAAAATATGAGGATTTGAACAAATTAAGTCTAACTGTTTGGTTTATTAATCTACAAATTGAAAAATAGAGCAATTAATGTAGAGAGGAGAAAAAAAAATTAATAAAGTACCCAACTACCCTGACGTGTGTCGACACAAGGAGTGGGATGTGAATACCTCATCAGCTGGAATTTTATCACACACTGGGGAATTCGCTGTGAATAACAAACTTTCTGAAATGGACCTTCACTTCAACTGTGAGTGGAAAAAGTGCCATGTGTGCGAAATAAAGACGTCACTCTGCTTTTTCACTTAGGCCAGCTGACTGAAGGAGAGGTGCTAAGTGACATGGGCTGCTCCATTGCTGCCACCAAGGGAGCCAACCTCCGTGTCCTGTTCATCTCTCCTCTTCCCACTTGGGGTTTTGCGACCCAAGTAGGACAAACACAGCTCTGCTGAACAGAGCCTTCTTTGGACATTACAGTCTCGGTCCCGTGTGCTAATATCGGTGAACAGATTTTTAGGGCAGGTTCGCCTCCGCCCTGTGTGTGGGAGGCAAGTGTGGTAGAGCTGATGCTGCTCGTCTAACGCCATGATGCCTTGCTTCAAACCAATAGAAACACAGAGACACGGAGACCTGAAGGTGCACTCACAGACAAAAGAAGAGTGAAAAGAGAAATAAAGTCAGCCCGAGCCTTTTCACTACACTTTCCTCCCCTTTTTTTTTCCTGTGTAATAAGAGGGGGAAAATGTTCTTTATTTTTGTATTTAAATATTTTGTTAGTTGTGGCAAATGCTATTCTTTAAAAATTCAAACAAGAAAAACCCCAAACTAACAGACAGGTCTACTCTATCCCCGACATATTCCTCACCAGGTCTACCTGGAAATCCCCCAAAGCTGCTCACAGGGACATTTTTCAGGTATGAAACAAAACCCAGCATCAGTGTGTTGGATTTCTTCCCACAGAAGATGACTCCCATTAAACTTCTCCTCATTACTATCCTCCCCACCAGTTTTTGTTGCACAGTCATGTCACCAAAGAATTTTTACAACAGAAAATGAGAGAAAACCCATCTGTTTTTAGGGAGCACCTTAAAACTGTAGAGAACTTGAGCCTTGGAGGTAGTTACAGTCTCAGCGAAGACTGTCAATTCCCAAAATTAAAAAGCAGGGATCTCTCCACCTTCATCCTGTTTTCAGACCACACTCTGCCGCATTTGTGCTCTCTCAAAGTCTCCCTTGTCCATTCCCCAGCAAGGTCTCGCTCCTTGAAACTGGGGAGGGACCAGCCCACTGTAGAGCCCACTACAAAGGCACTCCAAAAGGCTGCTCAGGGCTTGGCCAGATGGGTTTTGAAGACCTCCAAGGATGAAGATGCCACCGCCACTCATGTCCATGTCCCAGGGCTGCACTGCTCTTGCAGGGAAAGATTTTTTCCATATATTTAATGGGAATTTCCCCTGTTGCAACAAATGCCCACTGCTTGTTGGTCTGTGTGCTCTTGAGAAGTGCCCGGCTCCATCAATCCATCGCACTCCATGGGCACTGGTCCATCTCCCTGCACTTTCCCCTCTTGCATCTCTGCTCCTTCCCTACCTTCATTTAAGGTTTTCTCCCTACCTTTGGGCATCTCCCAAGTATCTGGGGGTCTGGGTGACCCCAGTGTGGCACAGAAGAGGAGGCAGTCAGCCTCCTGCTCATTGCAGCTGGAGAGACGCCTTTGCTTCGTGATAGGAAAAAACGTCAGGCGAGTCAGGCAGACTGTTCTCCATCGCTTCTCCATGGCAACAGGCCTTCCAGACGCACGCACGTAGGCAAGCAGGCCGAGGAGGCAGGGAGCACTGCAGTTCCTCTGCCCGAGCCCCAAACCTCCACTCGTGGGGCTTTCTTTGCTGAGCTCATGTTATTCTCAGGGAGCGGACCCCAAAACAGCTTCCAAAATAATCACAGCTGGTCCGAGAAATCCTTCCCTCCTTCCACCAGTGAAGGTACAATAACCTGAAGCCCAAGCCAGTGATGATTTTTGTCCATATAAATGTGCCACACTTGAGAAGTCTGGTATCTCAGCATCCTCTCAAACCAAACACTCATCTCCATCTGGTGGGAAACCCAGGGCCTTAGACCTGGTTAGGTCTAGGTCTTAGATCAGGCTGAGATGAGATGGCCTGATGATTCTCAGACTTTAAGGATACGGTCTTTTTATGTTTAGAAAAGCCACTTTTCTAAACAGGCAAAAGAATGTGTATCCTGACAATTTAAATGCAAAAAGAGAAGTAAGACAAACTAAAACCAGTCACAGGAACAACCTGCAAAAAGCAAAGGGAAATAATAATAAATACTTCTTCAAACGCATCAAGCACAGGAAGCCTGTTGGAGTCTGGAAAGTCAGGAATTGGCCACAGTGCAAGAGGAGCATTCGTAGGAGATAAGGTCAGAACAGAAAAACAATGAATATTTTGCATCTGTAGTCAGTGAGGGAAAGTTCAGAGAAGTTTCTGTGCCAAAAGTCATCTTTATATGGATGTGGCATTGGATTTGGCTCATATTCAAGTGTCAGCAGAAGACGTTGAGGAATAAATAGCCGAACCAAAGAGTGCAAATTCACCAGACTGAGATGGTTCAGCTAAGTGCTTAGGAACTCAGAGATGAAGCGGTTTAATTACTTTATTGTAGCCTGTAATCACTGAGTGTAACACAGCCTCGGCGTCCCAGAGCTTCAAGGTGACAAATGGGAAGGATTTGGGGTTATTACAGACCATGAAGTCTGAGGTCCCTCCTGGGCAGACCAATAGAAATAGTAATGAAGTATATGATTAGTGCATAGTTGGATACATCTGAAATACTGGGAAGGAAGAAAAAAAAAACAAAAAAATGGTGGTTTTCCTTGATTAGAGGAATGCTTCATTGAGTCCTCTGTCAATAAGCACGTGGTATGGTCTGCCTGGATTTCCCAAAAGGTCTGTCACAGGAGTTTTCTTACAGAAATGCAGCTACTATGGGGTTAACAGAGAAGGCTTGAAATAGAGAAATAACTGGTTAAAAGACTGTCAAAGAGCAGCTATCAACAGGCAGTCCCCTGAAAGGAGGGAGGGCTTGAATGGAGCCCCACAGGGACCTGTGTTGGGGTCTGCTCACTTCAGCATATTCAGAAATAATCTAGAAAAGGAATTGAAGAAAGGGGCGACCAAGCTTGCTGATGATGCCAAAGTATTCAGGGACATAAATACATGAAGTGCTGCAAAGAATTATACAAGGACCTCATGATAGTGAATAACTAGGTAATAAAATGGCTCAGGACATCCAGAGCAGATAATTACAGAGATAGGAACACAGGGGAAAAACAATCCCAACTTCAGTGGCACAGTACTGGGCTCTGCACTGATCCTTACCCTCTGAAATGGCCTCTTTTTCTCCCAGGTTCATGTGACTATTGTCCCCACCCCAGCTGTATTTGTGCCTCACACACCGGTTGCGGCTTTGGAGGGAGGACAAGCCCAGGAGGTCAAGGGAGGGGACCCAGCAGTGTGGTCCGTGTAAAATCAACACAAAGCAGGATGTTGTAATGGGCTGTGTGGGATGACTGTAGTTTCTTTGGTCCAAATTGAGACCGGGATCATTTGGGGTGCCCGCAGAAAAGATGGTGAGTGGTTTAGTTACTGGGAAAGGCAGAATAACAGGGTTAGCAGTGCCAAGGGAGGTGTGGGACCCCCTCCCCAAGGACATTTCCCAGGGCTGGACATTACCGAGGTGCGGGTGCCTCCCAGGTGCAGTGCTGAGACCCCAGAAGTGGCAGGAAGAGGACTGGCTCGGGTGGGACGTTTTTAGCCCCCATCCTTCTGCTCCCATGGCTCCGGACAAAACAACCGGCCCCAGTGCGGTGGTAATGGAGGGGCGAAGCACCAGACTGAAAAGAGAAGGCCAACTGATGTGTCCACAAACACAGTGTCCCAATTCCACTCTTCCAACAAGTGACAACAGCCCTGAGAGATGGTGATAGAGCTGGAGGAGCTGTCAGGGTTTGTCTGTGTGGCACTGCGTGGAAAGAGTTTGGGGACATGAGTTATGGCCAACTGCACTGGGCAGCTCAAGGTCTCCCAGGTCTCTCTGAAATATCATCTGACCACCTTCCCGCTTGGCCAGTTTTGTCACTTCAGGATGTTCCTGTTGAATTCATCAATTAGAAACTTCACTCTAATGAGGCACTGTAAGAAAATAACTTTCTCAACACTGGCATAATTAAAATTAGGCAATACATCAGGGAAGCAATATCAATAGCTAACAAGTTGGAGTTAGCCAAGAATAATGGTTTTGCTTTGAGCAGATTCATTTGGACAGAGCTGTTCTTAAATGGCCAAGCATTTGACATCAGAAAATAAGAGCTTGTTTAAATGCAGTCCCAAAGATAGTCCTGATCACTGGGTGAACAGGAACCGACCAGGATGCAGAGCACTCAGACCCAACGTTAGGCCAGCTCACCCCCAGCTATTTTTAGTAAAAGACCTAATCAGTAATTACCAGGGCTGGATACAGCTTCTCAGCCTTTCTTTCTGTTACATGACATGTCCCAGCCCCGATGTGCTAACGAGAGCAGCGTTAGGGGCAGAGGAATTCAGACCCCTTGGACTGTGGTCACTGGGTTACCTGTGCAGATTAAACCCTCTCTTCCACCCTTCTAAGTCACTGTACTTTCCCAAATCTTCTAATTTTGCCAGCGTTATGAAGAAGTCAAATATTATTTTATATTACCTGTCTGCTCCTGCACAAGGCAGCAGGATCCCTGGCAGGGCAAGCCTGCACCAAACTGGAGATTTGGAAGGCAGCATCTGAGCTTAGGTGGGGGTGAAGGATGTGGAAAAGCAGAGTCTTTCTATCTCAAATTTGAAAAAAAAAAAAAACATTCAAAAAAGGCCTTGGAGCTTTACTTCCCACACATAGCCACAGTCTGGGGGGCATTTGAGGGCTGGTGCACCCTCTTGGGTGTGAAGGCCCAGTGTTGCCCAAGCTGAGTGTGGCTAGGAGGGTGCAGTGTGGGCTCCTGGACTGGGCTTCTCGCACGAGGAGGGTCCCAAGCACAGAGAACTGGGGTGCATTCCCCTCAAACCCCAGCCACAGAGCCGCTGCCTCAGCCCCCGCTGACCTTCCAGGGGCTGGAGCAGATGACTCAGTTCAGAAGCTCTTCCAGGTTGGGTCCAGTGACAGCAGCCTGGCTTCCCACTGGGAGACTCCTATAGAAGAGCTGAGTTGTCCTGGGTCCATCCAGCTCTGCAAGCACAACCTGAAAGGCTTTGCTGTGGCTGCTATTTGGAGAGATGGGAAGGTCTCAAGTAGATCCTCCTCTGCTCTGGTGAGATCCCACCTGGAGCATTGTGTCCAGCTCTGGAGCCCTCAGCATGAAAAGGACATGGACCTGTTGGAGCGGGTCCAAAGGAGGGCCACGAGGGTGTTCAGAGGGCTGGAGATGTGACTATTGTCCCCACCCCAGCTGTATTTGTGCCTCACACACCGGTTGCGGCTTTGGAGGGAGGACAAGCCCAGGAGGTCAAGGGAGGGGACCCAGCAGTGTGGTCCGTGTAAAATCAACACAAAGCAGGATGTTGTAATGGGCTGTGTGGGATGACTGTAGTTTCTTTGGTCCAAATTGAGACCGGGATCATTTGGGGTGCCCGCAGAAAAGATGGTGAGTGGTTTAGTTACTGGGAAAGGCAGAATAACAGGGTTAGCAGTGCCAAGGGAGGTGTGGGACCCCCTCCCCAAGGACATTTCCCAGGGCTGGACATTACCGAGGTGCGGGTGCCTCCCAGGTGCAGTGCTGAGACCCCAGAAGTGGCAGGAAGAGGACTGGCTCGGGTGGGACGTTTTTAGCCCCCATCCTTCTGCTCCCATGGCTCCGGACAAAACAACCGGCCCCAGTGCGGTGGTAATGGAGGGGCGAAGCACCAGACTGAAAAGAGAAGGCCAACTGATGTGTCCACAAACACAGTGTCCCAATTCCACTCTTCCAACAAGTGACAACAGCCCTGAGAGATGGTGATAGAGCTGGAGGAGCTGTCAGGGTTTGTCTGTGTGGCACTGCGTGGAAAGAGTTTGGGGACATGAGTTATGGCCAACTGCACTGGGCAGCTCAAGGTCTCCCAGGTCTCTCTGAAATATCATCTGACCACCTTCCCGCTTGGCCAGTTTTGTCACTTCAGGATGTTCCTGTTGAATTCATCAATTAGAAACTTCACTCTAATGAGGCACTGTAAGAAAATAACTTTCTCAACACTGGCATAATTAAAATTAGGCAATACATCAGGGAAGCAATATCAATAGCTAACAAGTTGGAGTTAGCCAAGAATAATGGTTTTGCTTTGAGCAGATTCATTTGGACAGAGCTGTTCTTAAATGGCCAAGCATTTGACATCAGAAAATAAGAGCTTGTTTAAATGCAGTCCCAAAGATAGTCCTGATCACTGGGTGAACAGGAACCGACCAGGATGCAGAGCACTCAGACCCAACGTTAGGCCAGCTCACCCCCAGCTATTTTTAGTAAAAGACCTAATCAGTAATTACCAGGGCTGGATACAGCTTCTCAGCCTTTCTTTCTGTTACATGACATGTCCCAGCCCCGATGTGCTAACGAGAGCAGCGTTAGGGGCAGAGGAATTCAGACCCCTTGGACTGTGGTCACTGGGTTACCTGTGCAGATTAAACCCTCTCTTCCACCCTTCTAAGTCACTGTACTTTCCCAAATCTTCTAATTTTGCCAGCGTTATGAAGAAGTCAAATATTATTTTATATTACCTGTCTGCTCCTGCACAAGGCAGCAGGATCCCTGGCAGGGCAAGCCTGCACCAAACTGGAGATTTGGAAGGCAGCATCTGAGCTTAGGTGGGGGTGAAGGATGTGGAAAAGCAGAGTCTTTCTATCTCAAATTTGAAAAAAAAAAAAAACATTCAAAAAAGGCCTTGGAGCTTTACTTCCCACACATAGCCACAGTCTGGGGGGCATTTGAGGGCTGGTGCACCCTCTTGGGTGTGAAGGCCCAGTGTTGCCCAAGCTGAGTGTGGCTAGGAGGGTGCAGTGTGGGCTCCTGGACTGGGCTTCTCGCACGAGGAGGGTCCCAAGCACAGAGAACTGGGGTGCATTCCCCTCAAACCCCAGCCACAGAGCCGCTGCCTCAGCCCCCGCTGACCTTCCAGGGGCTGGAGCAGATGACTCAGTTCAGAAGCTCTTCCAGGTTGGGTCCAGTGACAGCAGCCTGGCTTCCCACTGGGAGACTCCTATAGAAGAGCTGAGTTGTCCTGGGTCCATCCAGCTCTGCAAGCACAACCTGAAAGGCTTTGCTGTGGCTGCTATTTGGAGAGATGGGAAGGTCTCAAGTAGATCCTCCTCTGCTCTGGTGAGATCCCACCTGGAGCATTGTGTCCAGCTCTGGAGCCCTCAGCATGAAAAGGACATGGACCTGTTGGAGCGGGTCCAAAGGAGGGCCACGAGGGTGTTCAGAGGGCTGGAGCTACATGACCTTTAAAGGTCCCTTCCAACCCAACACATTCTATGATTCTATGATTTATTTTGCCACCTTCTTGCCAAGAGCAGTGCAGGAGCCTCAGCAGCGTTCTCTGAGCAGACATTAGAGATGGAGAGGACAGGGTTCAGCTTGGCACCACCATCCAGCAGCCCCTCTGGCCAGGCACTGCCTTCCCCTGCTCCCGCTGCACTGCAGCACCAGCACTGGCACGGCCCCGTGTGGGAGGCATCACACTACTTAAAGAAAATTATGTTGCTGGCCTTTTCATTATGTTGCCCAGCAAATGTTCCCATGAAATATAGGCCTAATTATCTACCCACATTCAGATTACTCCAAGATGCAATTTCCTTCTACTCTGTGGAGTTTGCTTTCCTTCTGTGGATCTCATGATTGAAATACACTCAATTAGCTATTACTCTGCTGGCTGAAATCTTGAGCTGCCTTCCCGACGAGGCTGCTCCCTCCCGGTCCCGCTGGCATTAAACAGCCAGGTGACAGGAGCTCACATGCGAGCCACAGAGATGTCACTCAGCCATGCTTGTTCTTTATTAGCTTTGTATTACAAATGGGGAGCCTAGTCAGGACTGAGGGCTTGAAACATGAAGCATTGAACAAATTTGCCTTAAAACGTGGCCCCAGGAGGCTAAAATAATTTTCTAAATGCAAGCCATGCCGTGCGCCAGGCAGATTGGAGCCAGGCAGACCCCGTCTCATGCATACCCTCATTAATATGCATGCATACCAATGATTAATGATTATGATAATAATTATAATAATAATTATAATTATAATAATACAGTTTGGACACTTACGGGAGAACAGAAGCATGTCCAACCCCACCAACCATGTAGACCCTTCCATCCTTTCCCAAATCCCTCTATCCTTTCCCAAGCTCCATCTTGAACCCAACCAGAGCGTTTCCCATTGTGCCTTCCCACTCCCTGCATCCCCAGCCATGCAGTCTCCACCTTGTGCCAGCAGAAAGCCTTTGCTCCTTGCTGCCAAAATAGTTTTCTGGCCATTTACTGAGCCCGAGAGCTCCTGAGCACCGATACTGGGCAACTGTGCACAGAGTCTATAATGTTCAGAACCACCACAGGCAAGTGGAGCTGCCAAAGAGCCCCGAGAAAGGAAGCAGCAGCAGCAGCATGGGAGGGAGGTTGCTCTGGTCTGCATCCATCCCTTGCGGGGGATCATTTCAAAAGCTCGCTCCTAAATCCCTGCCAGGGACCTCACTCTGCCCAGGAGAGGAAGATTCTGGATGAGATGCCACGTTCCTGAGTCAGGAGATCCAGCAAAAGAGTGGGCATTTCAAAAGCAGCATAATATTATATACCTCTTTTTTTCTTTCTTAAAATGGTGCAGCAGGTGGAGAGGAACAAAAGGAACGAGCATTGGCTAGAGCAGGAGGCAGGATTTCAGCAGGATGGCAACATCAGTTCACTCCTGTTGGCTAAATTAGCAGCATCACATTGACATAAGCCAGTCCTTCAGAAGAAACTACAATAAATAAAACCAGCTGGTGTAACAAAAGAAACAACGACGTGGGTATTTCATACAGGGAAAAGACTCCTTAACTTCCCCACAGAAACGTGGAAGCACTGGTGAGAAGGTTCTCTGGAGGTCTTTGATCTTGCTGCCTGCTTGGAGTAGGACTGTCACCTGCACCACAGCAACTTGGCTGAGTTGTGACACTCTTCTTGGATGGTGATCCCCCTCCCCAGGCAATGTGTTCCCACCCTCCTGGTGAAGGGACACTGAGTTTGCACCTACCAGACACAGGTTTTACTCGCAGATCCTCAGCACTGGCAGGGAGCATTCAGCAGCTGTGGAGATGCAGGACTTGGCCCTTACAATGGAGGTTCCTCAAGGTCGGGATTCCCGAAACCACTCCAGGAACAGACCTGATGCTAATTGATTGCTCAATGATTCAGTGATTACTCAGTCTTTGCTCCATCCACACCTCAGTATTTCATTTGTTTGGCAAAATAACAGTCTGACTTTGTCCTGACATTGGTACCACGCAGCAGAAGAGCTGAACTTTGAAGCAGCTGTGTTTTACTGAAGATGGAAGAAAAAAATGTTGCTACTAAAGGAAAGATTGTGTGACTGTGTCCCTAGAAACTTCTACTCCTGAAGCTTTGCTCCAGCCCTACCCTGCTCCATGTCAAACCCTTGAAGGTGCTGGGCGCAGAAATGAAACAATTTCCAGCTCTCTTGCACGTTTGCTGTTACTGTTGGCAAAAGGGCTCAGGCAGAGCTGGAAACGCAGCACCCACGCTCTGCACAGCCCAGGGCACAGCCAGCTCCCTCCGACACCGCGCTTCTGCCCGTCACAAGGCTGTGCAAGTGAGCGGTGAGGCCAAAGAGCAAGGAGAGAAGCAGGTAGAAATGTACGGGTAGGATGACTCAGAAAGCTCAGCTGGAGGATGAAGAGGGATGCCTTGTTGCAGCGGGGCCAGAGGAGGCCACAGAGATGCTGGGAGGGCTGGAGCTCCTCTGCTGTGGGGACAGGCTGAGAGAGTTGGGGGGTTCAGCCTGGAGAAGAGAAGGCTCCAGGGAGACCTTAGAGCCCCTTCCAGTCCCTCAAGGGGCTCCAGGAAAGCTGGGGAGGGACATTTTACAAGGGCATGTAGTGATAGGATGAGGGGTAATGGCTTTAAACTGAAAGAGGGGAGATTTAGATGAGATCTCAAGAAGAAATTTTTCACTCTAAGGGTGGTGAGAGCCTGGCCCAGGTTGCCCAGAGAAGCTGTGGCTGCCCCATCCCTGGAGGGGTTCAAGGCCAGGTTGGAGGGGGCTTGGAGCAATGTGGTCTGGTGGGAGGTGTCCCTGCCCAGGGCAGTGGGGTTCGATGACATGGTCTTTAAGGTCCCTTCTGACCTAACCCATTCTACAATTTAGCCTTTCACGCTTGGTGGGCAGAAGGAAACTATTTGCGGTGGTTGGGGCAGAAGGAGGGAGAAGCTGAAAGGAGGAGAGCTGGGCTTTGCAGTATCATGGGCATTGCAGGGCTTTCCTCGGCTCCTCTCTCAGGCCTGAAGTCCATACCTGTGTATGTGCTGGTGATGAGAAGTGGCTCCGTCAGCATGGGCAGGTTCACACTGGTCTACACACACATCAGGGCTGCCAGCAGCTCCTGGCCGTGGTGAGGGTGCAGCAAAATAGGTGCCATCTGCTTCAGCTGGGGTGTCATGCAAAGGCGCAGGCTGTAAAGAGCCTCTAGGCTAGACCCTGTTGGCGGGGATAACAAATCCCACAATTGCAAATATAATAGCCCAGGGCACAGGAAATGAGTGGCTTGGATGCCTGCGGCAGGAGGGTTTATCTGTTTGACTGTCCCTGCTTGTGCCCCACTTCCAAGCTGTCCTGCTGAGAGGGAGAGGAGCCCTCAAAGGTTCATCCTGAAATGGGATGGGTGCTGAGGGAGGTTGGGCAGGAGCTTGGGATGGGCAGCAGCTGGATCCATCACTGTTCTGCAGGAAAGGACCTGGATGATGCTGCAAATCTTCAGCTGAACCGCAGCCAACAGTGTTGTGCTTGTGCGGAGTAGGTGGATGTCACAGTGTGAGAAATAATACAGAAATAATAATACAGGAACCATCATGTGGTGGATCTGGTGTGATAACGGCCAGAGGACCTGGCCTAGCTCTGTCTGCGGTGGTTCAGGGGAGATTTGGGCTGGTTGGAGAGAGCTCAGAGGGAGCACCAGGAGGAGTCAGAGGGTGTGAAAGTGCAGCCTGTGAGCAAAGGCTGAAAGTGGGACTGATTCATCCCAGACTTGGGGGGGGAACCACAGCACAACACTCTAGCTATGCACGAGGCAGGACAGGGAAAGAAGCAAACTGTGGTGGGGAAATTCAGGTTAGACCTAAAGAAAAGCCGGTTAAGGCCAGTGAAGCAGTGGGACAGACCACCAGGGAGCACAGAGATGCTCCAGCATGGGCAGAGCAGCTTGGGTGCTCTATCGGGTGCAACCAGCCAGAGCAGAACCTCCCTTGGGCACCAGGTCAGGAGGGATGATCTGGGCACAGCCACTCCAGCCCACTTTGCCAACCTGCTACAGAGTCACCTATCCCCCTCCCCAACTGGGGTGGTAGACATTGAGCTTAGTGATATGGTTTAGTGATGGTTTTTGTCAGTGTTGGGTTGATGGTTGGACTACATGATCTGAAAGGTCTTTTCCAACCCAGGCAATTCTATGATTCCATGACTCGTTGGTCTCTTCATCACTCATGGAACCTGCATCTTCACAAACTTCATGGAGATGGTGACAATTAAGAGGAAAATTGAAGGGGAAAAACCTCCCTACCCTGTAGAGTGGGAATTCAGCAGTTCTCTGAGTAGAGCACGCAATGGGGCAGAAAAGCTAATATTGCGGAGTCAAGAAAGTATAACTTTGGCTGAAAGCCCATCCTGTAAGTTGCTAACCTGAAAACAGCAATTGGAAGCAAAATTACAGTATATATGAAGAGGAAGAAAGAACTAGATACTAATCAATAAGCAGCAATCACCACAATGAGCGATGAAGCAGAGATATTGATAGAAGAGGGTAAACGGACAGAGGAAAATCTATGCCTGGCAAAGCCCTGAGCAGAAAGAAGTCTGCTAAATATATTCTAAATATATTAGAAACAAAAGAAACGTTAATGATGCTGTAGGTTTGTTTCATAGACTTAGAGAAGCATAAGTGATAGGACAAGAGGAAACGGCTTCAAGTTGCACCAGGAGAGGTTTAGTATGGATATTAGGAAAAATGTCTTCACTGCAAAGGTTATCAAACATTGGCACAGGCTGCCCAAGGAGGTGGTGGGATCACCATCCCTGGAGGGATTTAAAAGCCAGGCAGACGTGGTTTAGTGGTGGTTTTGGCAGAGTTATGTTAATGGTTGGGCTCAATGATCTTAAAACTCCCTTCCAACCTAGATGATTCTATGATTCTATAAAAGATTTTGGTCAGGAGCAACCTCGGGTGTCTCTAGTCCAACCCCCTGCTTGGAGCAGGATTGATACCAAAGCGACACAGCCGTGCTCAGGGATCGCCCAGTTGAATATTGAAAATCTCTAAGCATGGAGAAGCCACGGCATTGCTAGACGAGGAGACACATTGCTGGTGACAAGGCCCTCAGTGTGCCTCTGCTGCGTTTAGAAAGGACGGGAATGTAAAACACGAGGCTGATGAAATATTCTTTGCTCTACTAACAACCGAGAGCATCTCGGGTGACTTCTGTGGGGTTTCTAAACCAGCAGATCCACACGACCTGCACCTGAGGGCTCTCAAGCCACGTGCTGAGCCCAGCGATGATGTTCTCTCGCTGCTGAGGAGCTCGAAGCCTGGGGGGATGCCAAGGTTGGCAGGATGTTATCGTGGTGCTCGGCGGGTGCCCTGGTTAACAGTGGGTCGGTGCAGCACGACATTCAGATTGAAAAATGGAGAGGACACAGAGGATTCAATTAATATAGAATTCAAGGATTAAAAATACACCCATTGGTGTGGTGCAATGGAAAATGTCTTGTCAAATGGGCCTCATTTCATCCTTTGAGAAAATTACAAGTTTGTAGATAAAGGTTACCACGTAGCCATTATTTCCTTAGCTCTTGGCAACGTGTTTGACTTGATATCATATGACACCCTAATTACAAATTTAGCGCTATACAATCTCAATAAAGCCCACATTAAATGGCTGGAGAGCTGCAAGCCCAGCTTCAAAACAAGGAGTCATCAGTGAACAGAGATGATTGAGAGGGATTCTGCAGGAGTCAGTCCCAGCCTGACACTAATCAATGTTTTCATCATTGATTGAGAAATGAGCACAAAACACAGCTGATAAATTATACAGCTGCTGGAAGCAGAGGGACGGGCAGGGAATAATTATGACAGAGAAGTTATCCCGAGCAACTGGGATGTGTTCTGTGCATGAACCCATTTTCACTTGGCAGTATGAAAATAGGCCAGCTTTCAAACAGGAACGGAGGAGATGCTTCATCCAAAAAAGATGGGATGCAAAAAATCTAGACATCACCAGGCGAAGGGATGTCGGAGGCAGTTGCTTTTGCAACACTCCAGCAACACAGAAATTGGAGGCAGCGGATGAGAAAAGCAGGACCAACCTGTCTGTGATTTTCCACAGCAGAAGGAGCTGTGGGCAGAGAGGGGACGGCTGAAGTCCCAAAGGAGATGGACCAAGTCCCACAGAGAGGACAGAGAAAGTCACCGAGCTGCAGGCAGCAGCCACATGGGCTGGGTACAAGCCACGGGGCTGGGGACGAGCTCCAGCCCACAACCTACCTGTGAGTCCTACCTCACAGCAGCACAGGGACCCAGCCACGTTCACACTCCAGGTCACTCATCCCCTTCCCTTTGGTTTCCTCCTAAAGTGTGATGCTGAAAGCATCCTGGTTCCCAAGAGGAAAAAAAAATTGATTTGCTGAGTTCTTGCATCAGGCTTGGGTTGCATCCCTCTCCTCGCCATTACTTTCTGCCACTAATTGTTAACACATTTATAATGAAGGGAAGCTGAGGTGGTTTGCTGAGGAGGCAGATGGGGAGGCTGGAGGTGTTCATCCACGGCTTGCAGGAGGATCTCTGCAAGGATCCAGGGCCCGGCTGCAATTTGCCTCGCGATGTCTATTTACACCACCAGTGGAGGGGCATTTTCTTGGGCAGATTCTGAACCTGCAGCTCCAGAGGGGCTTTTCCATCACCTGCTTCTTAATCCCCCCCAGACCCAGCATCCCAAGGGCCCCGGTGACCCTGCTGGACGGGGCCAGGATGGAGGCATCTCATGGCCGAGCTCCGACCCGCCGAGGCCGGGGCCCTTCGCAGCTGCCGGGGAAACGCTGGGCTCTGCCGGTATTTTTAGCTCTGCCGCCACACGGCTCGGGTTCACGGCCTGACCTAGTTTGGGGAGGAAAGCACTCGTCCCGCTGCGTCCCCGTGCCATGGAGGACACCGATGGCTCCGGGATCGGCTCCCCCCGGGGCCACCGCAGCCTGGCACATGGCACTTTGCATCCCTGCGGATCAGCACGGCCAAGCCTGGGGCAGATTTTGGGGAGGAGGAGGAGGGTCCCGTGGGAGCCAGGGCTGCCTGCAGTGGGGACACGTGCAGGGCTCCCGGGTGGGCACTGGTCCGCAGGGACTCAACAGCCTTTTTTCTTGGGGCTCTGTGATTCCACTTTTTCCTGATGAACACAGACACAGCCTGGATTTGTGTCCCCAAGGGTTTTGCCTTCAACAACTCAGCTTCCCAGCTGGACAAACTGCATAGCCAGCCTGGCTGGGCCCCTGTAAAGCCCAGTTTGGCCAGTGATGGGGAGTGGAGCTGGGCTGATGCAGGGTCCATGCCCAGGCTCTGGTGCCCACTCTGCCCACAGCTCCGGCAGGGACCAGGCTCAGCCCCGGCATCGCCTGGGGGCTGCATCTGCCTTGTCCTTCTGCAGAGAAGAGATGGGGAGAGACTCTTGATCAGGGAGGGGAGCCAAAGGACAAGGGGGAAGGGTTTGACACTGAAAGAGGGGAGACTGAGATGAGATCTCAGGAAGAACTTCTTTGCTGTGAGGGTGGTGAGAGCCTGGCCCAGGTTGCCCCGAGAAGCTGTGGCTGCCCCATCCCTGGAGGGGTTCAAAAGGCCAGGTTGGAGGGGGCCTGGAGCAACCTGGGCTGGTGGGAGGTGTCCCTGCCCAGGGCAGGGGGTGGCACTGGGTGGGCTTTAAGGTCCCTTCCAACCCAAACCATTCTGTGATTCTGTGAAGCCTCCCCTGGCAGCCACCATGCTCAGGGCTTGATGGAAGGCTTGGCTCCCCAAGTCCATGCAATCCTGGTGCTCGAGGGATGGGGTTGGCAAGGTGCTGCCAACCACACCAGCCGGGTACTATTTTAAATCATCCATCCCGTGCCATCACTTTAAATTCCTCACTTGCCACCCCAGTTTTCAGGCAAGAGACATGAGCAGAAGCGCTCTCCTCCCATCGCCCATGTCACATCGAAGAACGGCTGCAGAGAGACACCATCTCCATGAACGTGGCAGTTCTTGGACACTTAGAAAACCCATTTCCTGACACTTGGGAGTGCAGAGGAAGGTTCCAGTGGAGCTCGAGAGATGTCCCCTGCATGAGCCTCGATGGTGGCCGTGGCTGGCTGGTCTTGGCTGCAGCCCAGGCACCGCTCCAGGAACCCAGCACAACCTCCTCCTCGCCAGCTCTTTCCCACCTCATTACCCCCAAAATCCCAGGGGTGCACCACTTTGCCCGCTCTAAAAGCTTCTCTGATCTTTGCTTCGTTAAAAGCTTTCTATTTCCAGCAAGGAAGCAAGTGGAGGGGAGGGATTTTTCCAGCCCCAGGGTGACTTAGTGCTGTGGCTGAGCCACAGGGCAGCAGTTTGAGGGGTGTCCCAAGCCAGCCAGTGCCAGCAACCAGCCCGCTGTGTCCCCCTGGGCCCCTTGGGGTGCAGAGCACCCTGTCAGCCAACACCAAGGGCAAACAGGGGGGGCAATGGGATCCTGGTCTATGTAAGGAAGAGTGTGGCCAGGAGGGGGAGGGAGGTCATTCTCCCCCTCTGCTCTTCACTGATGAGGCCACAACTGGAATACTGCATCCAGTTCTGGGCTCCCCAGTTCAAGAGAGACAGGGAACTACTGGAGAGAGTCCAATGTAGGGCAA